>NW_024081488.1:0-69535 GCF_003009895.1 Hyaena hyaena
TGATTCCCTTGCTTTTGGGGATGTGTCAAGTAAGAAGTTGCTGCGGTGGAGGTCAAGGAGGTTGTTTCCTGCTTTCTCCTCTAGGGTGTTGATAGTTTCCTGTCTCACGTTCAGGTCCTTTATCCAAAAAATTTATTCATTTTTGAGAGAGAGTGAGAGATAGAGTGCTAGTGGAGGAGGGGCAGAGAGAGAGGGAGACACAGAATCTGAAGCAGGCTCCAGGCTCTGAGCTGTCAGCACAGAGCTCCATGCGGGACTCAAACCCATGAGTGGTGACATCATGACCGAGCCGAAGTTGGACACTTAACCAACTGAGCCAGCCAGGCACCCCTAAAATTTATTTTTAAAAGGTGTACAGTGGGCTGATTTAATATGCTTATACATTATGAAATAATTAGCACAATCAAGGTAATTAACACACTCATCACTTCACATAGTTACCACTTTTTGTGTAGGGAAAATACTTAAGATCTTCTGCTTAGTGAATTTCAAGTATACAATACAGTATTGTTAAGTATAGTTACTATGCTGTACATTAGATCCCTAGAACATATTGATCTCATAACTGAAAATTTGTACCCTTTGGCTAATATCTCTTCATCCCTCCTTACCCCAGCCAGTGTTGACTACTGTTCTGCTTTCAGGTTTGAGTTCAGCGTCTTTAGACTTCACACATAAGTGAGATCATACAGTATTTGTCTTTCTGTGTCTGCTTTCTTTCACTTTTCATGATGCCCTTCAGCTTCCTCTGTATTGGTATGGCCATTATGAAAAAAAAGTATGGAGGTTCCTCAAGAAATTAGTATGACCCAGCAATCCTACTTCTGGGTATGTATCCAAAGAGAATAAAATCAGCATCCCTAAGAGATATTGAGATACCTTCCCTCTGTTCACTGTAGCATTATTCACAATATCCAAGATGTGGAAGCAACCTCAATGTTCATCAACAGATCAGTGCATAATGAAAATGTGCTATATATAAAGTGGAGTATTATTCAGCCATGGAAAAGGAAATCCTGTTGTTTGCCAGTTGTTTATTTTTTAACAGTTCTTTGCAGATAAGGGGTTAATGCTCATAAGTGACTCTGATTCTGGTAGTGAATGTTTCAGCCTCGGAGTAGTTAGATGGAGAGATATTTTTGAGTCAGTAGTCTTTTCCTGTGCCTTCCAAGGTCTTTGAGAATATTTTTATTCTTTATTGTTGACCTCAAATAAAGCTACAGGGTCCACCAGTGTTTCTCCTATATTTACTGGAGGACACATCTAAGGGACATTTTGCTTGTAAGAAATACATAATAGAGCAGGCATGCATTGTTTATTAACTTGTTTCAAAGGCAATTTAAGAAAGCTCAAGTCTGGTTAAATGACACAGAAATGATGTTCTGGAGGAAAAAAATCACAGTTCATTAATTTTTAAAATCTTTGCCCCCTCCCCCATCTTTTAAGCTGCATTGCTTTTTGTTATTCTATTATTTATTTATTTTCCAAAAAGCTGTTTTGGAGTCTCCGAATTTTCCTCTTGGGTACATTTCATTCCTATTTTGTTCCCTCAACACTATTATTCAAATGTTCAGCATTTAGAAGTGCTGAATGTCTTTCCTGGGATTATAACTTTTATTCCTGGTTATCTGATAAATGCAAATTAAATATTTATCATATGATTGTGATTAAAATATATAACCCCCCAAAGATGTTTCTATTAAAGTAACTCTTCCTGAAAAAAGTATTCATGTGTTTTAACTGTTAGTGGACAATTGTGAAGTACTTTATTTTTTTGCCCTCTCTCTCTCTCTCTACATATATACATATATAGATAGATACACACACACACAAACACACACACACACACACACACACAGTTTTTTAGTGATTTCCCATTAAATCTCAGGAAGCTATCTATGTACATGTACAACAAGATTTCCTCATTTTAGTGTTAAAGAGATTTTTAAATGACTTGAGGCAGAGTGAACTGTCTGGGTCTCCTGTGAATTAGGAAGGGTGCTGTGTCCCTGATGATACTTCTCATTTTGAGTCATATGCGGAAACTACATTTAATGGTCCTCTAAATGAGCTCACATGGGCATAAGCAGAGGCTACACAGTTAAAGTGAAGTGAAATGTTTGTATTATTCAAGTTAAAAGACATACCATCAGTGGAAAATAATTCCAGGCATGTATCTGTCCAGATTAGTCATAGCACGTTTATCTGGTGTTCGAGAAGCAGCTCTGGGAGGGTGGGGAGACCCAGGGGTGCAGCTGTCTCGAGGGTGTGATGTCAGGAGGGTCCTTGGCTTTTATGTGGGAGAGGTAAGCTTCTGGGAGCTCTTTGAGAAAGCACAGGTGAGTGCATTCAAGTTTATGTGAAGCTGTGGGGAAGACCAAGGACAAAAATGGATGTTGAAAGGAAGGGATTTAAGGGAATGTGTGGTGCACATTTGCTTGAAAGAACGAAAGAGAAGTTCCTATTTCTGGGCACTATGCTAGGCATTCCACCTCAGGCCACCACTTAACACCTGCCCCATAGGGTTGCTTGGAAATTATCAATTTACATGTGGGGAAACTGAGATACCAGGAGAGATCATAGGCTGCTCGAAGCCACACAGCTAGGATATTTCAGAGCTAGAATTCTGACCCTGTTTTTTTTTTTTTTTTAAGTTTATTTATTTTGAGAAAGGAAGAGAATGTGTGAGGAGGGGAGGGCAGAGAAAGAGGGAGAGACAGAATTCTAAGCAGCCTCTGCACTGTCAGTGCAAAGGCCAACATGGGGCTCGAACTCACAAACTGTGACATTGTGCCCTGAGCAGAAACCATGAGTCGGATGCTTAACTGACTGCGCTGTCCAGGTGTCCCTCAGACCCGGGTTTTAAAGGCTGTACTCTGCAGCCCTTGATTTTAAATTCGTGATTCTACTGACTCATAGCGCAAAGGTACTGGAGAGGTTTCCTTTCTTTAATTTGATCACTTCTCTAAAGGATGCTTTTCTTCCTTGCCTACCTTATCCCTTGGGGGTTCACACATAGTGACCAGGTCTCCTTATCTATAGGCTGTTTATGGGGCTTTTTCCTGATTTCTTTTCATCATAATGCAGGTTGTAGCCCCCCTGACTCATGTTGTTCCTCATTTAGCTTCCAGGCAGAGGAATCATCAGGTTTTTGGCAGCCCCAGCTTGGCAGATCATCTGGGTGGCTTCCAGAGACAGAAGGCCTCAGCAACAGCAGCTGCCATTTTCCCAGAGGTGCAGAGAAGGTGGAGTGAGAAGGTCCAGAATGTGCCATCCTGTGACCCGCTGTGACTTCTCCTGCGGCTGCTGCTTCCTGCTTGGCGTGAGAGTCAGAGAAAGAGAGCTTGCACCTGCAGCCCTTGACATGGTGAGGCTCTCTGTATGGTGGCGATGGCCAGGGGAGGGTCTGCCAATCTGGCTCCAGATCCAGCAGGCTGCAGGTAGCTGTGGGCTCTCCAATGCTACTGGTGTCCCACTGTCAGAGCTCCCCAGAGAGGGAACAAAGGAGAGAGAGCAATTGATGTGCTAACTGACTCTGGCATTGCCGTTTCTTTGCTTTTTGGATACTATTTGGAAAGGGTCACTGGGGGATGGGCATGTTTAGGGCTGTATGTGTGCTCTCAGGCAGGAGGGTTTTAGGGCCACGGATGCTACCACGTTACCATGGGCATCTGCTCTCTATACATGCTAACTGGGTGGACTTTGGTCTTTGTGATTGTAGGACTCTCAGAGGGACTCAGGGCTCAGAGACTGACTCTTCCTGTATCCATAGTGTCTGAGTCATTGTTAGGCACATGTAGGCATATACTGGTTGCAGAGACCAGTAAATATTTGCTGAAAGAATGACTCCATAGTGAATGGCAAATACCATTCATTGGGGTTTATTAGGAAGTGTTCTTGAAAAAAAATCTGTTAAGAGAATGGTGGGGCAGTTGGACAAGGAAGGGAAGGAAACAAAATTTATACGTGGAAGCAGGGTCCCACTGAGGCTGACTTTGACTCAATCCCCCAGAAGAGCTTTCCAGATAGCGTGGGTCATACCTCAGAGATGCCCAGATAGGTGGTGAGGTCACTGGGGTATTTACACCCTGTATCATCCAGCATGGGTTGAGAGCTGCCCCCAGGGCAGAAATCCCCATCCTCACCAGCTCTGGAGGTGTGGGTCTGTGATGGTAGTACTATTCCTGCAGCCCAAGGGCAGCCTGCCACTGGCAACACAGGTGCTCATTGCTGGGGGTGAGTGCACTAGGTTTTGGGGGTGAGTGAGGTGAGTGCACTAGGTTTTGGTGTGCAAAGAAAGCCCCTATACTTAGAGTGTGGCTCGTGGACTGAGCGGCAACAGCAACCACTCAGGAGTGTGTTTGAAATGCAGAACTTCAGGCCCCACCCTGAAAATATGAAATTATGGGATACGACATAAGAAGGGCCCCCCACCCTGGCAGTTTTTAAAAGCACAGTGAAATTTGAGACGTGCCGTGAGAAAGGGGTCTGAGAGCTTGGGTGGAGTGCTGACATTGGTATAGTGCAAGACAGCAATTCTCTAAACTTTGAGAAACTCCTTACCACTTTTTTCCTAAGGGGAGTAAAAGTGTTCCACATGTGCCTCCAACTGGGGGAACAAAGGTGGACCAGTAACCTCCATTTTCTAGCTGTAGAAAAGGGATTGATGGCTTAAAAACAGACAAATGAGCAAAGAAGCAAAGGAACAGCAAAAACAACAACATTCTCCTCCTTGAATTGTATCAGGATATCAGTGTTTGGGTCTTTAGGAAACAGAGTGCTGACATAGCAACTTTTACTTGTGTGAAGACCATGAGCTCTCCAAAGGCCAACCCATTCCATCTTTACAACAACCTTGAGGTGGGTACTTTTATAATGACTACTTCCATGTTACAGATAAGAAAATAAAAATGCAGAGAAATAACTTGGCTCTTGTTACTTAGCACGTGGTGGAACTTGAATTCAAATTTAGGTCTTCTGGTTCTTGGCCACAATTCCATACAGCCTCTTGGAGAAGAGTGGGGGCTGACAGGGACTTCTCCTAGAATCCTTAAAGTCATATACAGTAGTAACCTTGACTATCTATGCACAAAATCAGTCTTGAGGTTTACAATGTATTCCCTTCAAATGGCTGAATTTCAGGAGGTACTGGTGTACCTTTAAATATTCTCACAGTTTCTGAGAAGGAAAATCATTCAAGGTCAATGTGACACTAATGTAGTTGCTGCTGCACACTCTTTGTGCTGGACCTGGAGGTCAGGTTCATGTTAAATGGGGTCAAATGCTTGCAGTGGTTGATGTAGGCAGAAATGACCTGGCCCCAAGCCTTGGAGGCTCCCAGGGGCAGCTGTCAGTGGAGGTGTGCAAGTGCTTGCAGAGGAGTGGCCTCCTTCACCCTCACCCCTCCTTTGGGGACTCAGACACAGTTCCCTGACTTTGTACCCCAAAGGCATAGCATGCCATGCAGATGTTCTTCAAAACACCATGGGAATGACTCCCTGAGTGTGTTGGCATGAACGATTTCCACATGGACCAAACTGGTTTGCAGATGGCCTGTGTGGCTGCAAGCCCAACATGGGAAATAAAAGCGAGGGGGGTGAGACCCTTACTTATGCTGCACATGCTCAAGGGCAGTGAGGGGGCCTCTGTTCTCACCTTGGTTTAATTTAGGGTATCTAGAAGAGGACTTTCTTTAAAAAAATGCCGTGAGAGTCTAAAGGATTTTTGAAGTAGGCAGTTCATTTGTAGGATAAGGAAGAACAATTTCAGTCCATCGAGCAAATAGGCTGGGAAATAAAGAACATTGGTGACTTTTAATTTCATATTTAGAAGATTATGGAAAGCAGTATGGAAATGATTCCTGAGAGGCAGCAAGAATGAGTAGACTCATTGTTAATGTCAGAGACTTTTGCTTATATTTAAATCTTATTATTTGTCTCTGTTCTTCTATTGATGGGCTTTGCAGTCTTGATCCATTGCTTCCAATTCTTCCATGAGGATGATGGAATAATTTCATTTCTTGGTGATCTGGTGATTCATGAGGTCCATCTAGGGAAGAAACTGAATAGCATACCTTCGTAAACATTTTCTGAGCCCTTGCAAAGATGGTGGGATGCAGTCGTTGGTCTTGAGGAATTTCCAACTCAGGCTTGCCCACCTGTTTGAAGACAGAGAGCAGACTCACTTACTTTTTTTTTTTTTCCCAAGAAACAGACCAACCTGGTTTCTTTAGTGACAAACACTGGGAAAGTGGACAGGAGACTAACAATTACCCTCTTCCACACCTAAGAGAAATACATACCCTCAGATTTCATTATCAGACCATTCTTCCTTCTCCAGGAATCCTTACAGACTCCTAGAGCCCCACACCCAGCTCCCACTACTCTTTTCTAGAGGTGAAGTCATCAATAGCACATCAGTGATGTGTCTTGATGTTCTCCACATGGCAAAATAGATCTTTCAGAATTCAAAGATGCGTCTTGATGGTCATGTCTATACTTCAAACTTTTTTTATTGTCAAACAACTTGATATTGTGATTGGTTGTTTATTTTTAAGTTACTTATTTATTTGTTTATATCCTTATATGAGCATTTATTATTTTTAAAAATTTATTTATTTAAGTTCAAGTTAGTTAACATACAGTGTAGTATTGGTTTCAGGAGTAAAATGCAGTGATTCATCTCTTACATATGGCACCCAGTGCTAATCCCCAGAAGTGCCCTCCTTAATGCCCATCCCCCATTTAACCCATCCCCCTTCCTCCCCTCCAACAAGTGCCCTCCTTAATGCCCATCACCTATTTAGCCCATCCCTCTACCCACCTCCCCTCCAGCAACCCTCAGTTTGTTCTCTGTATTTAAGAGTCTCTTACGGTTTGCCTCTCTCTCTGTTTTCATCTTACTTTTCCTTCCCTGCCCTCTGCTTGTTTGTTTGTTTGTTAGTTTTTCATCATGGCAAGTGTAGTCTTTAATCCCTATCACCTAGTTAGCTCATCCTCCATCTTTTCCTCTGGTAACCATCAGTTTATTCTTTATAAGTAAGAGTCTGTTTCTCGGTTTCTCTCTCTTTTCCTCTGAGGACAAACTGACTTTAATTATTTACTTAAGAACATATTTTCTTTCAATTAGATTCTTGCTGCTTGACTGAAGGGTCCACAGTGTTGCTTTCTGAAATCTCTGCTTTCTTCACAGTGCTGCACTGTGTACATCTCCTTTAGATTCTATGAAAATCCCTGTGATGCTTCTAACTCCACTCTTTGAATAGGGAGGGGAGCTTCTACTGCTCACTTGTCTTTCTGTCAGTTGGACAGCTCTCTCTCAATCATTTTTTCCAGTCTCTTCTGAAGGGAGGGGAAGAATGAGGGCTTTGATGTTACTGCTGTTTTCTTTCCCAAGGACTTGTCTGGGAAGGGTATTGCTCCTAGTTTTCCTCAATTCCCAGTCCGCTTGATGGAGAACAATGCTGTGAATTCATATATGCTTGGGTGCTTAGCTCTGCAGGCATTTTCTCACTATGAATAATGCCCCTCCTCCCCCTAATTTGTTGGTAAGAGTGAGTGGGCCTGTTCCCGAGGCCTTTTGGCTGTGGCCTCTCCATCTCTTATTTCTTGTGTCACTCAAAGTCCAACAAGGAAAACAGAAACCATTAGTTTTTTTTATTAGAAAACATAGTAGGTAGTGTAGAGATGAGAAACAACAAGTCTCTGCACGACCCCCATCCAGAGGGACAGAGGGAGAGGTGGTGTTATTGGAGCCTATGGGTTAGGGTCACCCACAGCTGTATGTAGCTGCATGTGCAACATGAGCGGGGGCCAACGAGGAAGCTACCTAAGATAGAGAGTGGGAGAAATACTCTGGCTTCTCCATTGCTCCCATCTTGTAGCCTCTTGTTAGTGCTCCTGTTGGTCAAATCCAGTTGGAAGTTTGTTGTTGAGAGAGCATAAGAAACAGCCTGCAGGGGTGGTCCCTCTGCTTGTGAGTAGAGCAGGGGAAGGCTGGGAAGGATTTGGGAGCAAAAGGGGCCCAGCACTGGCACCCTTTATGGTAAATACTAACATGGGTCTTATCAGAAGGTCTCTCCAAAGTCCCTAAGCAGTTCTAGCCCTTTGAATTATGAGCATGCTTGGCTGTATGTGCTTAGAAACCCAACATCAATGTCTGTGTTAGATCTTCCTGGTTACTTGTTTTGAGAAGTTTCAGAGTCTGTCAACCCTGCTCCCTCTACTCACTCCCCTGCCCCCCATTACCTTTCATCACCTTCATGTTCTAGTTCCTATTTAACCTTGTTCCAATGCCACTTCCACACCTTCCTGCTAACTCTGGCCACACACTTCCTACTAACTAGCTCAGATATGATCTGCCAATCTGCAGAGGGTTCAATTTCATCCCAACTAATTTGGCCCAGATTTCTCTCTGTACTCCTGTATCCCCTCCTTGGTCATTAGGAATCATTTTCTTTAATAAGGTAATTAAGATGCTGAGCATAATTTATCAGCTAACATGGCTATATAAGGATTTCTTATTAATGAAGACACAGTGGTAAGGCTGTGATTCCAATTCCTGTTAAATACAAACTCATCCACTGCATTGACACTGACTGGCAGTAAACTACCATTCATTAAACTCACCAAGCTTATATTATTCTCTGTAGAGACAGCTGGAAAATTATCCTTGGGTGCCACAACACTAATTTTAATTTTAAAGAAATGAGCCATGAACTGCTGAAAATAATAATTCTCAATGATGACACCTGAGAGGCTGTTGTGGGTATCAACCAATATATTAATTTTATCTCTGGTTTCCAAGCTGCAGAAATCCTCTTGCTAGTTATACAAGAATTTTTTGAAGGCATGGCCCCATACAACTCTCAATACAAAGGGATTTTTCTAAAACAATGGCTCTCTACTCTGTTGAACAGGTCCTGCACATCCTTTACAGGGTCTTCCCATTTGAAATGGTAGGAGTTGACCAGATATCTGTCTTCCTGATAAGTATGTCACAACAACAGTGTGAATATTCCTGTTTTAGGAGAACCATATTTTAAAAAGATGCCATTGCTATTTAGGAAACTGGATTTTGGGGGGTTGATTTGACCAGTTTTGCAACCAAAGCAAATATTTTACAATGCAGTACTACTAAGTTACATCCACTGCCTGAGTGTCTGAAATCTTTTGAGATACAAAAGCTAAAGAAATCACCTCGGAATTCTGAAGGCAGATGAGTCAGCATTACATTTTAATTCTAACTCACCATCACCGTCACCACCAAAACCCGTTTGCCTCTCTGTTTATAAATGTTGTCAGAGTTTTCCTTTTCGCAGGCTCACTGAACATCTTCGAGGGGTTTCTTCAGATATCTTCACAGTAATGAGCCCTTGTTGCAATGCCTGTCGGTCATTGTTCAGTGGCATTGTGAACTACCATGCCAGGTTTTATTAGGGAGCCTGTGGAAGCCCTGAGCAGAGAGAGTCTGGCCCTGAATTGTTGCAGTTTTGGTGTGCACCATTTTGGCTGCTTCAGAGTCAGAGAGGTTGAAAATCTAATAACCCAATTCCCTCATGCTGGAGAAGAGTCTGCAGTTACTTATTCTCCTAATTATTTAAATTTCTTTCCTTTCACATCTTGAAAGCACTCTCCATGGGACGAACAGTCGACCCACCAAGGAGAAGATTTATTTCTCTTCACAGAGATCAGGTGGTTTACTCAGAAGCAAGTGGCCCCAGGAGATTTGGATGAGTTTGGTAAGAAGCTCTCCTTTGAAATCAGTGCTTTGCTCCCCCAGCCTCCCTGCAAGGTTGCACTGCTTTCCTTGAGGAGATGAGTTTTGTATGGAAAGTGTGATTTGCTTCAGAAATTATGACTTTGCAGCTGTAGATAATCTTTTAAGAGTTCCTTTGATTGCCCTTTAGCCAGCCCTGCAAATAGTTATAGAAGCATCATTAGTTTTCCCGTATCAGAAGGCCAAAATCTAAGGCAATGCCCAAGATAACCATTCTTAAAAAATTTTCCCAGAACATAATTTCTATATATTTGTTTGAAAACCTACCTTTTAAAGGAAAGTAACAAGGCAAAAAAGGAAATGTATTTTTAGCACAGTCAGTTCAAATCTCTCAACTCTGTGTTTTTCTAGATTCTATAGGTCACTTTAAAAAATTATTATTATTATGTTAAAGTGTTTATTTACTTTGAGAGAAGAGAGTATGAGTGGGGTAAGTGGGGGTGAGGGGCAGAGGGAGAGAGAGGGGGGCACGAAGAATCCCAAAGAGGCTCCATGTGGTCAGCACAGAGCCCAGTGTGGGCTGATCCCATGAATCATGAGATTGTGACCTGAGCTGAAATCAAGAGTGGGATGCTTAACCAACTGAGCCACCCAGGCATCCATTAAAAAAAATTTTTTTATATATTTGCTGAGGACACAGGGAGTCTCACAATTAATGATATCGCCTATAGCGCTCAGGACAGGTCTGGAAATAAAGTGGATACTTGAACTATGTTGAGGAGCTCATTGGATGTGATTTCATTGTGATGATGCCTATTAGTGAGAGTGGCTCATTCTTGGCGATCAGGATTCTGCTGGTTAGGGTGCTGCATTATGTAGGGGAGAAAAGACCCAACACCAGTTAGCCTAAAGAACAATAAGGCTTTTATTAGCTTGTGAACCTGAAAAGGCCAGAGTCCATCAGGGGCTCTAGTTCTGAGATTCTCTCAGCTCTGTTTCCAGTTGGTTTCGTAAGATGGATGCCAGCCTCAATGGGGACTACAGAAGGAGAGTCAAAGCACTGCTTCCCATAATCTAAATAGAGTCCTGAGTTCACCCAAGTCTTCACCTCCAGAGATTCAGTTTCTGTTGATCTTAAATGAGCCCAGGAGTTGGTGTGCTTTAAAAACTCCCTGGGTAACTCTTATGTGCAGTCAGGGCTGAGTCTCACTGTGCTAGGAGAGGTATATATCTGAGTCACAGTGGCCTAATAAGATTTTTCTCCCCTTGGAATTCAAAATCTGGAGTGGAAATGCCCAGAAGCTGAATGTTTCTGGAGTCGAGTCATGTTGATGATAGTGATCTGTATAGAGGGCCTTTAAATTATCCTGCTGAGGTCTCTGTATTTACCCTGGTCTCTACACTTCCAAGTGCATGGCCATTCACTTCTCCCTGTGATTCTATGAGGTACCCTAGGTTTCTTCTATTCACTCATCCATCCACCTACCCATCCATCCATCCACCCACTCATTCACTCACCAAATGTTTATTCGGTACCTACCTAGTTGCTCTCTCCTGGATTTCATGTAAGGAATCTGTGAAAGTGGTTTAAAAGTTTGGCTTGGGTGAACTTTTACAGCCTGCTGTCTCAGCTCTCGTGTTGGTTAATCCAAATCCTTTCTCATACTTTGGTCCTACTTTCTTCAGTGTTTAAAAAAGACAGTGCTTGTTGTGTTTTCACACAACTCTTACTCTTACTCAGCTTCTTGCCTGCCAGAGCATTAGCATCCCAAAATCCAGAGGCAGTTTGGAGAAGGAATTATTAGCATGGGCTCTCAAGCCAGTCTGTCTGGGTTTGACTTCTGGCTCCTCTTATAAAATACCTAGTTCCTCCCCTCACCCCTTCCTTCCTTCCTTCCTTCCTTCCTTCCTTCCTTCCTTCCTTCCTTCCTTCCTTCTTCCCTCCCTCCCTTCCTTCCTTCCTTCCTTCCTTGCATATCAGCTTTACTGTGATATAATTCACATATAAAAGTGTAAGATATTTAAAGTATACATTGTGGTGATTTGATATCTGTATCGTGCTTAGTTTCTTTCTTAAAATGGTGATAATAAAAATGGTGAATTCATAGGTTGTTGTGAGAAGTCAATGAGCTAATTCATGTAAGGCATGCAGCATTTTCTCATGGTAAATAGCGAGTGATAGCAATTACTGGCATGATGATTGTTCGGGTTCTGTTGCTTAAAACAGGCACTCACCTCTGCCGCTGCTGTGCCAAAGTAGCCCCAGGCACTCTGCGAGCAAGTCGGCGTGGCTGTGTCCCGATAACGCTTTTTCAGAAACAGGTGACAAGTTAGGTATGGCCCACGAATCATAATTTGCCAGTCCCTGGTTTGGAGCAACAGGGGCTGTAAGTGTGAAATAATATAATTATAGAAGGAGGCTCTTACTCTTGATAGTGGTGGCTTATTGAAACCTGTAAGAAAACTTCTATTATTTTTGAGAACTACTAAAATCCTGGGAACAGAGAGGATGGGTCAAGATTCTACTCTTGGCAGACTTTAGGCTGTAAAACATAGGCCCCATCATTAGGCAGTACACACTTACTGCTTATATTGGGCCAGCCTGGGGGGATAGAAAGGTTCTAGGACTCCGTGCTCACTGGGAAGAGCTTCTCATTTACCCTTGACAGGCTTCTTATCCCAGGTGTGGGTTCTAATAGTTGTCAGGTAACTGGGATTTCTGGGGAAGGTAGTTGTAGCACCCAAGTTTCCTTGTGGGAAATCATTTTATGGGGATAAATATTTTTCCTTTGAGGTGCTTATTTAACCATGTGGAAGCTACTCCGGGGATATACCTAGAAAGGAATTCTTTAAGGGCCCTTCCAGCACATGGGTATAGTTTCATTTTTCAGTGCAGTGGAGCAAGGCTGTGAGAGTGTACTCTGCATTTAGAGGGGAAAGATGTGACACCTCGCTGTCCCATTTATCAGCAGCCTGGCACTTTTGTGGGCAGCAAGGAGACTTGTAAAGAAGACAAATAAAACCACTGGGAACAATAGTGATTCACTCCCAGAGAACTCCTCGCCCAGCTGTATTCTCTCATTTCCTGCAGTGTAAAATCAGTACTATTCCCTGAAAAACAAGAAAACCAAATTGAAGTACCAAAGTGAGACGAGGAGCGAGGGAAAGAGACTTGATGGATAGAGATAGGGGAAGAGAGGCACAAGGAGAAAGATAGGAGTATTCCCCAGTGCCCCAGGCCTCTCCCTACACGGATGGAGACGGGATAGGAGGCAGATGCACAGAGAAAGGTTACCCAGAAAGAAAGGAAAATAAAAAAAAAAAAAAAGGAAAAAAAAAAGAGAGAGGCTGGCAATCTGCCGGAGTGGGATAAACCAGGGCATAGTGCACTGTGACACCTGAAACTAAGTTTCATCATTTTAAGGCCTCACCTTGCAGGGGCTACAATTTATTTTGCTACCTATTTTCTCAGAGGGAGGCGCACAGCCAGTCAACAGTCATAGGATGGCATCTTTAATGTGCCCACACACTCATCTATCCTGTTTAAAAAGCTAGCTCATTGGGAAAATAATGGTCCCCCTTGGACCCTAACGTTCATAAGATAATATTTATTGGCTCTTTACAGCTAATTTTTCTTGCCGGTCAGTGGGTATCATTTCTTAAAGAAAACACATAAGATTGAAGCTTAAAATACCTCTTGCTTTTTTGGCAGCAGGTGAGAAGCATGGATATGCCCTGCTTATAAATCATGGACTTTCAACAAAAACCTTGACTGAGTGAGGGAAGGGCTGTTTTGGGTTCAAAATTTTTTTTTCTTTTCCTCTAATTTCCTAAAGAAAATTTTTGTGCTGTTTGACTTTAACCAGTAGAAATGTACTGTGTTCTCCCCCTCGCCCCTTATAGACTTTAAAATTCAATATGACCTAGCCTTTTGTTTTTTGCATATGGAAAGGGCAGGGCAAAGGCTGATGAAAAAAGAGACTTTTCTCCAAGAGAATTGTAGAGAAACCTGAGATAATAAGCATTGCATTATTTCTCAGGTATACTTTCAGAGTTCCCAAAAGCTGTTGATGAAAACTTTTGGATGGCTAATTTTGAAATTTTGTTTTCCTGTGGAGTAGATCAGCCTAATCGTGGTGCGGATCATAGACCACAGCACTTGAAAGACATTCATTTAACCTAAAAGAAGCTAGACTTTAGTCAATAAAGGACTTCAATAAAAATTGATGGTGGTATTTCCTTGGGCTATAGACTTTACTTTTATTAGAGCTATGTCCCACATTTGATTCTAAACTGTGGCTGAGGTCTGCTTTTCAGAATGGACTGAATTCTCTAAGCACTACTGAGTAAGTCACTTGGGTCTGTGGGCTGTGGTCCCTGTGGCCTGGGCACTGGGGGGTGTTAAGCCCATTTCTATGAGGTGGCACGAGGAGAGAGTGGAAGGGTGGAAACAAATTTTCACGGACACTGTGGGAAGAAGCCAAATTTAGATGCTTGTTTGGGGTTAGAATGACTGTTCCTATCTGGAGCTGCTGTCACCGAGTAATATATATATGGTTGAAAAAGAGAGGCAGGGGAGGCATTAAGGAACATTTTCTTACTTGGAGAAATGGTATAAAAGATCTTGGAGATGAGAAAATAAACAAAAGCAGGTTTGAATCTCTTCTATAGCAACTCAGAATATTTCAAATTTCCGCTGTGAGCTTCGTTGTCTCATTAGACTGCCGCAGAATATCCATTCAGGATATTCACTTCATCAGCAGTGAAATGAAGATCAGACTTTCCTCTGCCTTCCATTATCCCCGTCACTGCTGGGGAGATGTCTATCTCCCCTTGGAAATGAAATGTACACTACCTGCTTCATAATTAACCTCTTGAGTATCACGTAAAAGATGGGAACTAATTCCTTAGCTCTGGAAATCAGAGTTTATTCAAAGGACATCCTGAACTGAGCAACAAATTGTTCATTGACTCTGAATCAACAAGAAAATACAAACATGAGCATAATTACAAAAAAGAGTGGCAAACCAAAAGAATTGTTTTTGAGCTTTGTAGTGGTCTGTATAGCATCTATCCCCACTCTGCTTCTGAAGGGCATTTGTGTATAAGTGACATTCATGACTGCTGATAAAGATCCTTGTCATATAATCAAAGCATTATCCCTAAGATATTTTCCTTCATTGATTTGCATATTCTAATTACCTAAGGAAATGATTTAGGCAAGAGATATGATTTTATACTTGATTAAAAGCTGTGGATGTTTATTTATAATGGGAAGAGTTTCCTACCCTTAACAGTTTTGTGTTCATATCCATTTCAAGCTTTTATTTATATATAAAATATTCACATGGATTCTAATATTCATCCTAATCTCTTTAGTCAATATGGAAATAATGCTGGAGTTCTCTATTCTTAGAACCACTCATCTTCAGACAGCTGCTTGTACTATTGCAAAGAAAATGACCCCAGTAGGGCTCCGTGAAGTCCTTTTTTGATGCTGTGTTTGATATAAGCCATCAGCAATGAGGAACATACTCCAATTATAACCTCAAAGTGTCTATGGGTTTCCATCTTCTCTTCTACTGGCCCACCATCACCCTGTTGCTGGAAGGTTATGAATTTTTTTTTATGGCATGGAGGGTATTTTTGCTCTTCTCTTTTAAACAGATGTCTCTTCTGTCCAGACACCTATTTTAGTTCAGCAACTAAATAGTTGCAAGAGCTCTTGAACCTGGTCGTTTGGTGTTTCTGAGCCAGCAGGTGCTATGATCACAGGTATATAATAGTAGAATGAGATAAAAATGCCAGCTAGTATAAATCTGGTAATCCTAGATTCCTCTAATTCCCAGCTGGCATAAAAGGATTTGGGTACTTGTGTTTGTGTGGAGGAATCTTGATCTGATGTCTTGATCTTTGAGATGATGTTTGAATTAAGGATTAATAAAGATTCATGGGACTTTGATTTTCCTTATGATTTTCTTTAAGTGGCAAAGCACATAATAAGAAACATAAACCCTCCATGAATGATGCATTTGCTGGGAGAAACGATTGGTGTTAAAATCCAACAAACACATCGTCTTCCTTATGCTGACCAGTGTGCATCCCAGTCATTTTAGCTCACATGTACTCTCCTCTGATGTGATAATGTCCCCACGCTGTGGTGGATCAAATTTCTCTATTTCTGAATTTAAATATCTTTGTTAAAATTCTAATAATTCCCAGACTTACAAGAAGCTCTAGGCTTCTCGAGGGCAAATGCATTTATAAGTTCATTTTATTTACCTCTCTGTGTAGTGGAGAGAGGGAAAAACTGAAAATAATCTTAAAGAAAAAAATGAATCGTATCATATAATGTGTGACTGGCTTAAAGTTATAAACACAATTTTATCACTGAGAGTTAGTTTCAATATTTTCTTCTCTGAGGTCCTTGCTGGTAGTTCACATCCCTTTCTCTTTGAAGTCAGTCAGAAGTGGGTTCTCTGTTCCCCACGCCCTTTCACGTCAACCACAACTTTTTGATGGTGCTCACATCCATAGCCTGGCAGGTATTACAGTGATTTGTGTTTGTATTTCATATTGAATTGTAAACTTATTGAGGGAGTTTTGTTTTGTTCATCTTTGTATTTCCTCCAACAAATCAAAAAGAGTGACTTAAATGTAGTAAATGCACAACAAATGTCGAACAAATGAATGGTTTCTCTTTGTCCTTTTGAGAATTTTGAAATGAGTCTTCAGTTTTCATCTGAAGATGAATGCTTATTCAAAGGTGTTTACTATGCTACATGCCTGGTAGTGTCCCAAGTTGCCAGGGATGCAGCAGTGAATAAAACACAAACATTTTCCCTTGTGACTAAATAAAGAAAAGCAAGTAAATATATATCTAATTTGAGACGGGTGATAAGAGTTAAGGAGAAGAGTAAATCAGGGGAGGGGAACAGAGGTGGCAGGAGGACTCTTAGGCAAAGCCTCCCTGGTAAGGTGACAATCAGGGAGAGTCTGGAGGTTGGTGATGGAGATGCCAATGGGGAGAAAATTCTTCTAGGCTGAGGGAACAGCAAGTGCAGCCTGAGGTGGGAATGGGCCTGGAATATTCAAAAAAGAACAGGGGACCAGTGTGTAGTGACAGCCTGTGGACTGAGGGCAGAAGGATTAGGAGCTGAGGGCGGAGAAGTGGCAAGGGGTGAAATCAATGCCTTGTAGGCACTTCTAAGAATTTGAGGTTTTAGGGGCACCTGGGTGGCTCAGTTGGCTAAGTGTCCAACTTTGGCTCAGGCCATGATCTCATAGTTTGTGAGTTTGAGCCTTGCGTCGAGCTCTGTGCTGAAGGCTCACAGCCTGGAGCCTGCTTCAGATTCTGGGTCTCCTTCTCTCTCTGCCCCTCCCCCACTTGTGCTCTGTCTCTCTCTGTCTCTCAAAAATAAATAAATGTTAAAAAAAATTAACAAAAAAAGGAATTTGAGGTTTTACTCTGAGATGGAAACTCACTAGAGTTGAATATTGGAGTAGCATGATTTGACATTATAAAATTAAGAAAAATTTGTCCACGGTGAAAGTTGTGTTTTGATGATCAGAAATTTCACTCTAAGGTGGAAGGCAGTACAATGGGTTTAGCAACCTTGAATTGGAAGTGTGGAAATTAGTTAAGGGAAAGCTCACTAGAATGGAATCCGAGGGCTTGGCAGGTGGAATTCTTATGTTCCACCACCGGAGGTCAATTACAAATGCAATAGAAGGAGGTGTCTCTGCACATGGATACTATGGATGGTACTTTCATATCCCAGTAGGAGGAGGGAAGTCTTCCTCTTCCTCTGGCAACAGCTCTGCCAATGAGAGACAGTCACAATTTAGCCAATAAAAAGCCACGATACTTCAAACTCTTAGTTTACTCCAGTGGACTTTTTGTTTATAACAACCTTCCCAACGTTCCCCTTGCCTCTTGCAATTCTCTGCTATTCTGGAATAAATCCATCTTTTGCTGGTGAAATAACTGGCGGTTTTGTTTTTAAGGTTAAGGAAAGCATGCTCTAATTATATCCAGTATTCTAAGTACATTTAAAGCAAGAGTCCTGGAACTATCATGGGCATCCAGTTGTGATTCTGAGGTGATAGAATGCTTAGAGCCTACATTTTGTGACCTATATTTAGTGCGTCTTATTTTTCCTAGTGAAAGCTTTATTGGTGCACTATTTTGAGTATGTTTTTATTGCTCCCTTACTTATATCTACCAAGGAGCTTCAGCTACTTGATATACACAGTAGGCACTATAATAGTTGGAAATAATTTCTCACCAGGCCAGAAGTCACCGTTGACCAGGAGTCACAAAACTTTCCAGATCTTGTGCCTCTATCAGTAAAATATTTTTAAATATTCACTCACAACCTACATATATTTATCACTTATATACATGTACTTCAATAGCCATATTTGTTTATTATAAAACATATACTTAAAGGGATTTAAAAAGTTAACATAAATACAAATACCTAAAATAATACTTTATATGTTGATAGTTACAAAGTATTTTTGCTCTCATTAAAATATTGTCACAATTTTTAAATGAGAGCTATGTACTTGCATGTGCTTTATTACTTTGTAGACTATTAGTTTCAAGCTTTGCAATGAAGCAATTAGCAGGTCTGTTTCAAATTCAAGCTCATTCTGAGACTTGATTTTCAATTATTGTTGTAGTTGAAAAACATTCCTCAAAAATGTCCAAGTGGAAGAAATCCATAATGGACTTCACTTTACTTAATCATGTAAGTCAATTTTCAACCCTAAATTCATCTTGCAATGGTTTCTGTTGAAATAGGGTTAGCAAATTTCCATCTTCTGTGATCTTAATCGAATGTTTTTGCAAAGCTAATCTGAAGGTGATGCATTTTAATGTTTTGAACAAAGGCCGTCGGAACCCACTGAAGCCCTCTATTTGGAAGATTTAAAAACAGTCTTCAGCTAGGAGAGTGTTTATAGTGATATGCTTACAGTGTTTTCTTCAACAAAATCATATAATGATGGAGAGATTTCCAAATGTTCATTTTCACAATGCTCTTTCCAGACACACATTCCTTTTGTAAAGCAGCTGCTTTCTCGCTTAGTGTGGAAACATCTGACTCACCTTGAAGGAACGGATTTAGTGTGTAGCTGAAGAAGAGCTTCTCCTGCAAGTAGAAGGATCAGCTTTACCCTTGCTGGCTTCTTAGATTTCTACTGGCAGCATTATTAGCATGTTGGTTTTTTTTTTCTTCCAGAAATATCTTAAAGTTATCAGAACATTTAGTGAGGAATAGTTTGAAGAAAACTAGATACTATGAACTATGAATCCACTTAATTGGGCACACATTAACTCCCACATAGAGCAAGAAGAGGCCAATGGCCAAAGAAGAAGCAAGGGTGGGGTTAGCTTCTCCCAACTGACTTTCAGACATATATCTCCTAGGTAGGTGATATCTGACCAAGTGGCGACGGGACATCTGATCAGTAGACCTTGATTTTTTTTCTCTTTTTAAGGATTAAAATATATTGAAAAATAGAAGTCTTAATATACTTTTCAGGATTCCCAAAGATCGTGTTGCATGATATCTCTGGGTTTTGTGCACCCGACTTGAGTGACTACTGTACTAGATAGATGCTGGTGTTTTCAGTTGGGGTTTTTGAGGATCCCTGATGGAGCATAAAGGGTTAAAAACTCTTGCTGCTCTATCATTTTTAAGATCCCATCAAGAAAAGATCAACCAAAAAAAATATAGTTGTTTGGGGGACAGAGATAATTAATTACATCACAGTAGTAATTGAAAGCAAAGTTAATTAAACTTCCTTTAGGCTGGTCATTGCTTATGTTCAAATGCAAATGAGCATGTACAGCTGTCCCCAAGGTACCCTGTTACTGATGCTTTCTTATAGCTAGCCGATGGGGGTAGCTTCTTTCCTCTATAAATTCCAGTTTTCCAGCTAGCTTCTGTCTTGTCTCTTCTTTTAATTTTCCCAGATTGGATATGCCGTTGCTGGGGGTACATTTATTCCTTCCTTGCTTTTGATATCAAGCTCTCAGTGTGATCTCAGGAAGGAAAGTGATTGGAGCCCAATATACTACCCATCTTGAATTACTAAAGTATTTTTAGTGACATCTATTTTATGATACCTTTATTTTTCCCTTTTCTTTTAAAGTTATTATTTTCTAAAATGGGCTCTGGGAGAACAAAGCTTTTCTTGTTTGTTTGCTAGCGTAACATGTGAATGCACCTCTCAGAGTTTAAAATTCCGAGGACTGTTGCAGAGCAAAATTTTTTCATAAACTTTTCTTTTTTTTCCCTTTCCTGCAAAATATCTTGAGAAAAGAGTAAACTGTTAAGAGGAATGCAAAAGGTGTGTGGCTGCAGTGTTGGTGGGTGTTGCCACAGCTCAATAATGTTGGCAATTCAGGAACATGAAAAGACAGTAGAAGGAAAAGGTTTAGTTTTATGAGCATGCAGAGAGGTGTGTGGGGAGAAAATGTCCCTGGACGTTTCCTTCTTTCTTCCTTCCCTCCCTCCCTCCTTTCCTCCCTCCCTCCCTCCCTCCCTTCCTTCCTTCCTTCCTTCTCTCCTCTCTCCTTTCCTTCCCTTTTTCTTTCTATAGACAATAGGAGCATTTATAGCAAATTCTGTTTGGGGCAAAAAGAGAGATAAACTACTTATTCCAAATATGAATTTAAAGGAAACCAAGAATCTAAGAGATTTCAGAGCCCAAGTGAAGTAAGAAGGGTGATCCCATGAGAGACCAGCTCAGTGTGGGGTATTGGGACCAGAGAAGCTTTAGCTGGGCATCCATACCGATGGGGGACACTGACAGCCTGACCCTAGGCATCAGAGCCTGATTGACGACTACTGCATGTGGACAGTCAGCATAAGGTATCAGTGCCCGAGCAGGCTAAGGAAAGTATGGACAGAGTGTGACAGCCTTTTCTAAAACTCGATTTTCTACCTTTATGCCTCGTAAGGGACAGAAAACATTTCTTCACCTCTCTAAGCCAAGGGAGGCATTGCTAAATCAATAAAAGGTTGACCTGCTGTAACTTCACTTTAGACTGTCACAAAAAGGGATGTGAAAGATTAGGAGAGAAGCACTGGACACATAAAGCATATTTCTGGGAAAGAAATAGGAAACTGGTGTTTCAACAAGTTTGGATAAAAACGTTTAAAACAGTCAGGACTCCCAGTAATTCTGTGCTCATGCTTACAAAGCATAAACAAAAATAAAAAATCTCTCAGCTTGAATATCACCTTCAGAATGGGAAACCTGCTCTTTTTTTTTTTTTTTTTCCCTCCTCAGCATGACTTCGGTATGACAGGACAGACTTTGGAATCAAATTTTGTTATTTCATGAGGGCGTCATTGAGGGCCATGTGGAAAGGCACATGACACTGAGTAGATCTGATAATGAGAGCGTCTGATCCTTCTTGGGAACACCATGTATGGTCTTCCCAACTGCATATGGAATCATGTGGAGATGGTGCAGTTAGCGAGGCAACAGGCCTGTGTGCCTCTGTGTGCCAACCTCTTTCTATATGGTAGCTTTATTTGTGCACCTGCTTTTTAAATGTTTACTTATTTTTGAGAAAGAGAGAGAAGGACAAGGGGCAGAGAGAGTGAGAGGGAGACAGAGGATCTGAAGCAGGCTCTGTGCTGACAGCAAGAGCCTGATGTGAGGCTGGAACTCAGAAGCCATAGATCATGAACTGAGCCGAAGTTGGACGCTCAACTGAGCCACTCAGATGCCCCATGTGCACCTGCTCTTTAAAGGGGGATCTATTTTTGAGCTGAGATACAGAGAGGTTGCCATTTTTTTCCTTCATATTCCTTCACTGCGATAGGACAAATTTTGCATTCTCTGTGCTTTTTGGCCATTTCACTAATGGTTATCCTTGAGACTCTTATTTTTCTGATCCAGAATTCATTTAAAAAATGTTATCTGACTTTTTTAACACTTATCCAAGATAAATGAGCTAGAATAAGTGGTGTTCTGGTAAATGTTTAACAACAGGCTTTCAAAAAAAAAAAAGAGAGAGAGAGAAAAAGCATCGATTTCTAGCTCTTGCCAATCATTGTGGTGTAAGTACTCCCGTCATGCCTAATTTCAAGCTACCAGTGTGACACAACCAGCTCACAAAATTCAACAGTCATTGCAAGCAGAACAAATCAGCTCCAGCATACCTCCGAAGCCCTAATCCAGAAATGGTTCCTGGTTGTTGTTTTGTTTTTTTTAAAAATTTTTAGTGTTTATTTATTTGTTTATTTTTTTTTGATAGAACACAAGGAGGGGGGGAAAGAAGACAGAGAGGAGACACAGAATCTGAAGCAGGCTCCAGGCTGCCCAACATGGGCCTTGAACCTACAGACTGTGAGATCATGATCTGAGCTGAAGTCAGACGCCTAACCGACTGAGCCACCCAGGTGCCCCAAATGGTTCCTGTTTAAATTGAGCTAATTTCAGAAAAGACCCAATCGTGTAGGAACTACAACCTATTTGATTGGTCATTTGGGGTTGTAACATAAAGTGGTAACAACTCTCACTACTTTTTTGTTTGTTTGTTTTGTTTTCATTTTTGTTTTTGTTTTTTTTACAAATAGTTTATTGTCAAGTTGGTTTCCATATAACACCCAGTGCTCATCCCCACAAGTGTCCTCCTCCGTGACCATCCTCCCTCCCCACCACATCCATCAGTCCTCAGTTTTTGTCAGCATTCAAGAGTCTCTCATGGTTTGCCTCTCCCCCTTTCCCCCACTATTTCCCCCCTTCTTCTCCCCCATGGTCCTCCGTTAAGTTCCTCCTAATCCTCCTATACGTGCAAACATATGATATTTGTCCTTCTCTGCCTGACTTATTTCGCTCAGCAGAACACCCTCAAGGTCCATCCATGTTGCTACACAGGGCCAGATTTCATTGTTTCTCATTGCCATGTAGTATTCCATGGTATAGATAAACCACATCTTCTTGATCCATTCATCTGTTGATGGACACTTAGGCTCTTTCCATGTTTTGGCTATTGTTGAGAGTGCTGCTATGAACATTGGGGTACATGTGCTCTATGCCTCAGCATCTCTATATCCCTTGGGTAAATTCCTAGCAGTGCTATTGCTGGGTCCTAGGGGAGTTCTATTGTTAGTTTCCTGAGGAACCTACACACTGTTTTCCAGAGGGGCTGTACCAGTTTACATTCCCACCAACAGTGTAGGAGGGTGCCCGTTTCTCCACATCCTCGCCAGCATCTAGAGTTCTCTGATTTGCTCATTTTAGCCACTCTGACTTGTGTGAGGTCTCACTACTTTTTTTAAAAAATCTATTTCTCAGTAAGAAGTAAAAGGAGAACTAGAACTTAAATATTCTTAGATATTTTTAAGCCTGATGTGGTGATATTATTCTGTTTTTTATTTTCCCATTGAGTGAAATGAAAATAGGGAGGGCTATTTAGATTAGTCTTTCTGATTAGATTTAAAAATAAAATGAAAGCTGAATGAGCCCATGATTAGCTTTTCTGGCAAATTATAAACATAATAAATTTAAAGCTGTCCAAAGTAGACCTTATGAGGTCTACCTGTTGGCTGAGAATGTTCCAGAATGAGTGCTGAAACTTTCTTCCAGGTCTTTTTCGATGTTTGGTTTTATTGGAAGAGACGACTGCATTTTCTTTTCTTATAGAATTCTGAAATTACTTTTTCTTTTTCATGTTTGTTTCCATGTCTTATTTAATACATCTTGACCTATCAGTCCACCATATGTTACTATTTTTGTTTTTTGCTTTTCTTAAGTGAATTACACAAGAGAGGGTTATTTGTGGTATAATGAGCATAAATTCCAAAATGAAGGCAAATTAATAGTCAAGGAACTTCCTTTCTTCAGATGTACTTTGTACTGATTATTGACCTTGGATCATCTAGGAGCTTTAAGTGGTTGTGAATCATCTGATCTGTCCCAATTTTTAAGATTCAGAAATAAAACAAGTTTCTGAAGTGATACATGAAGAGATATGCTTTTTATAATCATGTGTGGAAGTTTCTGTCTGTTCTCCTAGCACTACGTTTTTATTTGGAGCAGGTAAGTATTCTATTTTCCTAGAAAGGTTGAATTTAAAGTTAAAGTATAACATATAGTATAAAATCTACAGATTTCTTCTCCTGTACTACTTTTAAATCTACTTCTTCATTTTCTTGCTGTTTCTCTTGGTTCCCCTCCTCTTTTTGCTTAGGTTGTTATAGTGCTTGCTGACTGTAAACAGTCTGAATGAAACCTTGTCTTCTTATTCATCTTTGATCCATGGTATTTAAAACTGTGCTTGGCATATGGTAGGTTTATAATAAATGTTCATTGAAATCCATTTTTAACTTTTTCAGATAATTCCCTGCTTATGAGTCAATTTCCCTTGGGTCTTAGACATTTTCTCCAGAGCCCTTTGGATGGGGAATGAGATGCAAAATAAACAGCATATGTGGAGTAGGTGAGAAATAGTGGATTTTGATTTGAGATGGTTCATCAATGGTAAGTGTAAGAAAAATTTTAACAAAACATCCTTTTTGATACAGTTGAAACCTAATTAGTGAAAAAATTGAGTTCAGCACCAGACTGATCAACTGTCTGGGTTTGTTTGGGACTGAAAGCATTCCGAGATGTGGGACTTGTAGAGCTTAAACTGCAAAAGTCATGGGCAAACCTGGATGAGTTGGTCATCCTAGAACTGAACTCTTATAGTAGGATGGAAAGAAACTCTACAGTAATGGTTCTGAACCTTGAGTACACTTTGGAATCACCTAGGGAAAACTTGAAAAACAGTGACACAACCCCAGAATTCAGGCCTGGTCAAGATGCAGCCTGGGCATCTGGATTTTATGAGCTCCCCAGGTGGTCCTAATATGCAGCCAAGGAGGCGAACCACTCATGTCAGGCAGTGCTTTGTGAAGGACAACTTTCTTGTGGCTCTGGCAATGTACAATTGTCTTGACTTGCTGAGCTAGACTGGATGAAACAGTTTGATTTGAGTTTGGAAACTGATGAGAATGATAGCTTGGACTATGTGAAGGCTCGCTTTGGTTTTTGCTACTGTTTACTACTGAAATAACACACAAGCAAGGAAAAGCTGTACTCCAGATTGGGAAACAGGAGAGTGCTATAATTTACCAACACCTCACATGCACCTCTTAGAAGACATCTTGACATAGTCCCTGTGGCCCTGGTGGATTGGGAAGTCTCTTGATCAGAGCTCAGAGCTGTGGATTAGCAGTTTGGGTGCCACAAGGGTGGATGCACAGCCACCTCAAAACTAAAAGTCCACCTACCACATGGTGATATCATTGCTCACTCTGAGTAACATACTTCTGCATTCTTTTTCTTACTGAATCATTATCTTCACCAGGCTTGGCCAGGGTCATTAACAACAGAAAAATATAGCTGTGGATTCCATTAAGTAGATTTCTCTTACAGTTCACACCAACATCACTAACTCTGACAAAGACTTTGTCACAGATAGGTTGGTTGTTAGGGAGGGTTTTTCTTTTTTACATCTTCAGAAATGGAAGTGTGTCAAGGTTAAATTTACTAAACCCAGCCCATGAAGATAAGGTTGGAATCTGCTTTCCCTGAGGCTCTGAGAAATTCTACCCAGCTCTTTCTTCATCAAAGCTTTATATAAAGTTTAGCCTCTCTGCACTATGTTTATAAAGAGACCAATCCCTTCCTAATGAGAGATGGATGGAGATAACAAACTCATTATCCATGGACTACCAGAGAGTCATTATATGGAAATGACTTTTGCTCACTTTTGATCTGGGTGGTAGGGGGATATATAAATCTAGTAATAAAAGGCCTTGGTTCTTGTGGATAAGCCCTGAGGTGTTCGGTCCCCTAACGGCTTACCCTTTTAAATTAAATTAGAATTATCCCTTTATCATTTAGGCAGCAACACTGCATTCTGGTCAAGCTCTGTGAATTTTTCTAGACATTTGGGGGCACAAAAGCCTGTGCAAACTCTGCCCTCTTTCAATTTATTGAAGAATAATGGAACAGCAGAAGCGTTCAAAGCGGGTGGTGGTGCTTTGCGATGCTTTCAGTTGCCCTGCTTTGAGGGTCTCGTCATGAAAAATGGCAGGGAAGGAGGGGCACGGTCATGTGTGAGCAGTTTCCCTTCTTTTCAGTGGTTTGACTTCTACCTGGCATGTTTTTGCAGCTTTGGCACTGGTAAATGGGGCTGTTGCAACACAGCTATGTGGATGCTATTGCTTTACTGTAAACACAATCATCTTGGCTTCAGAACATCATTAAAATCTGAACCTGAAAGCTCCTGATGCTTTGTCAATATTTTATGTCCTTTTAAGGACCTAGCCTCTTCACTCCGCCATCTATTTTTTTTCTAATTGGAAAAGCAGATTTTCCAAATTGTAAAATTTAACCGAAAATCAACCTGCTATTCCTGAACTTTGACTTCTGCAAAGCTGGCCACCATTCCCTAGAATCTGTCCAGGAGCAGCAGCTGTGTTTTTCCACAGCAAAGCTCCTTAAGCAGAGGCCCAAGCGCTCTCTCAATCTCTCTCTCCCTCTCTCTCTCTTTCTGCATATCATTTGCTTTTACATAAGCCAGTTGAGGCTCTGCCTCTGATGTAAAGGGTGAGCTGTCAGAAAAATCCTGGAAAATGATCTGATTGGCTTTCATTCTTCTAGAGAGATGTCCAGAGTCCTCCCCTCTCCTAAAAGCATCAACCTCCCCCCACCCGTCACTGCCAAAAAAACGATGTGTAAGGAGAGCATTTTGTTTAGTAATCTTCAAAAATGATGGAGGAAAGTGTCTTAGGAAGAAAAATATCTTACATGGTAAATGCAACATAATTTCAAGCTGAGGAATGATTATAAATCATGTCAGTCTTCAAGTTATTAAAATCCTGCCCTCATCAGGGAATAGTTTTTCAGGAGCTCTTCTTTATTTTATTTTATTTTTTTTCTGGGATTTTTTTTATTTTTTATTTTTTTACAAATAGTTTATTGTCAAATTAGTTTCCACATAACACCCAGTGCTCATCCCCACAAGTGCCCTCCTCCATGCCCATCCCTCCTCCCCCCCGACATCCATCAGTCCTCAGTTTGTTCTCAGCATTCAAGAGTCTCTTGTGGTTTGCCTGTCTCCCTATCCCCCACCATTTCCCCCCTTCTTCTCCCCCATGGTCCTTCGTTAAGTTCCTCCTAATCCTCCTATACGTGCAAACATATGATATTTGTCCTTCTCTGCCTGACTTATTTCGCTCAGCATAACACCCTCAAGGTCCATCCATGTTGCTACACATGGCCAGATTTCATTATTTCTCATTGCCATGTAGTATTCCATCGTGTAGATAAACCACATCTTCTTGATCCATTCGTCTGTTGATGGACACTTAGGCTCTTTCCATGTTTTAGCTATTGTTGAGAGTGCTGCTATGAACATTGGGGCACATGTGCCAGGATCGAGTGCTGCTATGAACATTGGGGCACATGTGCCAGGAGCTCTTCTTTAAATAGGGTCACAGAAAGCACCCATCATCCCAATAATGAACTGTCTTTCTGATGAGGTGACAGGTAGGTAGCAGGCAACAGGCTCTGTGATTTCTGTATCTGTTACATAGGAGGAAGAAGGTTTTCTCCTAGATGAAAATATTTATTATATTGTCACAATAGAAATGTCAAAAACTAAAGGATCAGACTGTAGGCTGAAAAACAAATTTCCATTCCAATCTGTGTAATGAATACACTCTGATGACTGAAAGTAAGTGATAAGTGGTACAAAGTTTAGAACTAATTAAGAGGACTGTAGCCTTACCCATCATTTCATGTAGTCCTTGATTGTCAGGCAAATGGGGAATGGACAATATGTGATTAGTGATGTAGAGTATTTGTGAAGACTTTTAAAAGAAAGATTATTATGTATTTAAACTCTATTTGTATAGCACTTATTACTTGTAAAGAATTATTGTAACATGTAAGCACGATTTTGCTATCAAGAAGCTTATAGACCAGTAGGACAGATGGATTCTATATCCATGTAAGGATAGTTAAATTTGGTATGTGCAAAGCACCATGTGGTGGGTATAGTCTGAGTAGCTGTGGCCATTCAGTGGAGAGAGAACTCATTTCTGACTGTGTTGATTTGGAAATTTCATGGACAAGGGGACATTTGAACTGAGGCTTGAATAAGTGGAAGTGGAAGAAAACCAGGCCAGACAAAGGTGGCAGCATTTGTAAAGTACTAGATGAGACTGATGAGTATTTTGGGAAATGGTTAGTAGCTAAAGTCAATGATACTGTAAAGTTTATATGAGGGAGATGTGGAAGATCAGGTGGGCAGACTGTGAGAAACCTTGACTTTAACATGTAAGAATTTGTTCTTAATTCAGTAGTCATCCCTGAGGTTTCTACTGGTGTGGCTCATGACAAAAGTGGCCCTTCAGAAGGGCACGTCTCTCCTTGCTCTTCATTCTGAATATAATTGGTTGTGAGGAGAGTCAAAGGTAATTTGTAAAGTATATTGAGCTACTTACTGATTTATTCTAAAAGATTAGATTAGATTTGATAAGCATTTAACTCTGAAACCCTGTCGTTCTCATTTACAGGGGAAGTGTGGAAGGGTTTCAAGATCTGTGTAGATGGAGAACAAGGAAGATGAGGATTGCCTTAGAAAATGCCTCCTCTAAAGATTTCTTCCAGACCATTCCAGGTGGCCCTGAGATTTAGAGAAATGATCTGAAGTTTAAAATCTAGGATAATGGATAAGGAAGCAGAATATAGGCCCTCTAATCTCCAAACTATTGATGAAATTAAAAAAAAAGATTCCCGTGTTGTTAAATACTTTTTTCTTTAATCAGTCATTTAACTGTGGTTCTAAAATCAGGCATGCAGGAGTGGGAAAATTGCATTGGTTCTTCTCGTGTTAAAAAGGATATTGGGGTGCCTGGTAACACAGTTGGTTAAGTGTCTGACTCTTGATTTTGGATCAGGTCATGATCTCATAGTTCATAAGTTTGAGCCCTGTGTCAGGCTCTGTGCTGACAGTACAGAGCCTGTTTGAGATTCTCTCTTTCCCTTTCTCTCTGCCTCTCCTCCACTCATGCTTTCTCTCTCTCTCTCTTCCAAAATTAAATAAAAATTAAAAAAAAAAGGATATTAATGACAAAATCTCCCTCTGTGGGGAGGGACCTATAATAGAGGGGAAGGCACCTCACTCTTTTCTGGAAAGACTAAAATAATAGTGTCATGGGCTGTCTGTTTTATTTACCCATCTGTCAGATAACAATCACTGGTGTGATTTCGGGATTTCCTTACCTTCTTCAGGACATGTTGACATACTTGTTTTGTTATTTCATGTCTTCTAATTTTCATATTGGTTATTTTGCTGAGATGTTAGGCACTAGCACACACGTCTTATTCATGCCAATTAATGCACATTTAAAGGGCATTTTGAGCAAAGTTAGAAGAATCAAAAATCTTTTGTGGGAAGAAATGAACATTTGTTAAATATCTTAGCTATTAAATGCCAGATAGTCCATTGAACGCTTTCCACCCTAAGCATGATCCCATTAAATTTTCCTGCAAAACTAAGGGAGATATTAAACTTTTTTTAAAAAATTAAAAAACTGAGGTTTAGCCTGTGATAGTGATTTGCTGAGGCACTAAGTAAGAACAGTAGGGTTTAAATCCAAGGAAATCTGAGATCCAGCATCTTTTTTTCCCCCACTATGTTGTCTTTTGAGGTTTTGAAATCCATGAAAACTATAGCTTTTCTGACCACAGACAACCTGCTAAGAATCTTGGAAATGAGTTGACAGGTTGCTCTTTGGTTCTCAAATGTGGTGATTATTTTATTCCATGTCTGTTTCTCCATCATCTGTGGTCTGCCCATAGACATTTTTCTCCCCAGTGGTTCTGAATGTAGGAAAATAGGAAGTAATGAACATCACCACAGGCTGAGAGTAAACTTACATGTGTGGAGTTGTATAGATTGGAAGGCCCATCACAGTAGAAGGATGTTTTTGGAAAGTCTTTTGGCCACAGTGCCAATTGTTTTTCACTTGGGAATTGCTCAAGAAGGAAGGATATTTTTTAAGTTTATTTATTGATTTTGAGAGAGAGAGAGAGAGAGAGAGAGAGAGAAGGAGAGAGGGAGAGAGAATCCTAAGCAGGGTGCATGCTTTCAGCACAGTGTCTGATTCAGGGCTCGATTCCATGAACTCTGAGATCATGACCTGAGCCAAGATCAATAGTGAGTTGCTCAGCTGCCTGAGCCACACTGGTGCCATGGAAGCATCTTTTGATAACAAACAATCACCATGTAATATCTAGTCTCCTTCCCCACTATCGGTATTATATTTGTTTGGCTTTAGCTACACACCTTTCACGTATAGCTATATGCGTGTGTCAGAGCTGATTTTCTGGTGGGTCAAACATTGATAGAGGCGGGATAAAGGAGAATAGAGGAAAGAGGTAATGTTACAGCCTGTCTCTCACCTTCCTTTCATACCCAGATTGTCGGAGTTGTTCATATGTGCTGTTTCCACTTCCAGATCCAGTTGCTCCCCCTCCCCTATGCCATTGAAATTGTTCTTACAAAGTTGTCTTGTCAAAAGTCCAATGGACAATTCTTACTTGACTTTCCACATATTCACCACTTACTCCTTCTTTCTAAAAAACACTCTCTTCTTGACTTCCCTGTCCTATCACTCTTAGGTATTTTTGTCCTCTGACTTCCCTGGCTTCTTCTCAGCCCTCTTGGGGTCACTTTCGCCCCTCTACTTTATGTTTATATGATGAAGACTCTCAGGACTCAGCCCCCTTTCTTTCCACTTGACATTGGGGCATTGGTTGATTTCATCTGTTTCTGCAGTTTCAGATATCTCTGCCAGTGGACTCTTAAAGTTAAACTTTTGGCTGCAGCCTCTCTCCAGGTCTAAATGATTGTCCTTCTTAGATATGGTATAGGCTCTTCAAAATGAACATGTTCAAATAGAACTCATATTCTTATACCTCAAACTTGCTCTTTCATGATATCTATAGCCCACCCCGTGGCTTTACCATTTTCCTAGTTGTTCATGTCAGACACCTAGCTGGCATCCCTCTCCTTCATTGCTCATACCCAACTGAGTCATTGGTATCAGATCCCATTGAGTCTACATCCTATTTCTTGTATCTCTTTCTACTGTCCTATTGTGAACCAGTACCATTTTTCTCCTGGGCTGCTGCTGAAGCTTTCTATATGATTTCTAAACATTCACTCTCTATTACCTCAAATACATTTTCCATTTGGCAGCTAGATTTATCTTCTCAGTACGCAATCTGATCATGTCACATTTCTCTCTAACATTATCTCCAAGCTGCCGTTTGCTGTTATTATAAAAGCTCACATTCTTGATTGGGCTTGATTCCTGTTTACCTCTATGACCTCATTTTTTCCCTACTCTCTCCCTTATGCATTATGCCCTCAGCTTATGGGCTTTCTTTCATTTTTTTCTGTCCCTCTGAGGTCCTAAATTGTTCTTGGACCACTTTTCTCCCCATCTCTCTCTTCTTCTAGTCCCCAAACTTGATCAACTTCTAGTCATCCTTCTAATCTCAGAGTAGATGTCCCTTTCTTCATGAATATTCCCTTGATTGCTTCTTCATCACTGTTAGGCCATAGGATTATATACTCTTGCAGCACTTGATACATTTCCTTTATCACACTTTATAAACATTTGGATAATTATTTGCTTAATATCTATATTCCTGCCAAGATGAAAAGCTCCAAGCTCTATTAGAACAGAGATATGTTATTTCTTTTCACTTCTGTATCCTTAATGCCTTGACAGTGTTTGGCAAGAGTAGGCACTCATTATATATATTAGTTGGATGAATGGTGAATTAAAATTTCTCAGGTTCCTATACAGCTGTAATGTCTAATAGGGTAGCCACTAGCCACATGTGGCTATTGAGCCCTTGACATGTGACTAACCCAAATTAAGATATGCAGTAAACATAACATACAGACTAGGGTTCAAAGACTTACTATGAAAAAAAAGTATGAAATACCTCATTAACATATTTTTTTATTTACTGCATATTTAAATGATAATATGTTGGACATACTGGGTTAAATAAAATGTAATATTAACATTAATTTAATCTGTTTCTTTTACCTTTTTCAATGTAGCTCCTAGAAAATTTAAATTATATGTGTGGCTTGTATTATATTTCTGTCCAACAGTGCTGTTATAGAGTATAACTTTGAACTGAAATTGAACGTCAAAGCTTTTAAACTCCCTTATATTAAAATGTTAAAAGCCTCCATTTTAAAACTTTTTGCATTGTTCATATTGCAACCTCATTCTTTCCCTTTCCAGTGTGTTTGGTTACTAGGCTTATGGGGTCATCAATCTCCCTGTCTTGTACCTCCCCACTCAGTTGCTAATTTCTTTGCGGTCACCAGGGTGCTTGAGAAAGATCTGTAATTGGCAGTCCCCTTAACAGTGACTGTGGGGAAAATTTGCCCTTGGTGCAGTGATAGTGCCCACTTGTCAAGGGATCTCTCCACTCACAAGTCTAAAAACTATGTAATTGGTACGTGAGTGAGAAAGAAGAGTGCTGTTTGTCCTTGAAAACATTTCTTCCTCTGAGTTTGACTTAGGCATGTGGGAATGATTTTGTCATCTGAAAATGAACACTACCTCCCTATCCTTCCACCCTATGGCTTAGATTTTACAAGGAGTTATTTAGAAATATCTGTTTAATTTTCACTACTTTCCCTTAAAATGTGAAAGAACCTTTGTTGGGATGCTTTTCAATATATTAAACCCATATATTGTTTTTGCCTTTGCTGCATTTATGGTAGTATTCTGAGTATTTGCCATTTTTTTTCTTAATGAAACAGTCCAGCGGATTGACTCGATTAGAACATTGCAGGGAAAATGTACAGTTGTTACCTAAAGTATTTGAACACTATGTATATTAGCCAGGGTTTTCCAGAGAAACAGAATCAATGTATACAGATATATAGATATAGAGGAGGACATTTATAATGGGAATTGACTCACATGATTATAGAGGATGAGAAACTTCTCTGTGTAAGCTGAGAACCCAGGGAAACAGATGGTATAATTCAGCCTGAGTCCAAAGGCCTAAGATCCAAGGGAGCCAACAGTGTACATCCTATTCTGAATCTGAAGGCCCGAGAACCATGGATGTCCCATCCCAAGCAAAGAGAGCAAAATTTCCCTTTCTTTTCCAGTTTGTTCTATTTAGGCCCTTAACAGATTGGATGAGGCCCACCCATATCTATGAGGGTGATCTACTCAGTCTATTGAGATAGACTCAGTCGACCTAGTCAAATGCTTATCTTCTCCAGAAACATCTTAACAGACACATTCCAAGAGATGTTTTACCAGCTACCTAGGCATCTCTAAGCCCAGTCAAGTTGATACATTAAGTTAGCCACCTCACTATTGATGCTGCATACCACTTACAAAATAGAAAAGAAATTCTTTGGCTCTGTCTTCAGGAATTTACACTCAGATTCATTATATTATCAGTCTTGGACTGCAATTCTGCGCTGGCTCTGCCTGGGAGGCGAGGCATTACATGAGAGAAATAAACCCTACTACAATGATCTGGGTTTCATTTGGATTTCTGCTTATGTCCAGGAATTTCTGATTAGGCACCATTAATGTTTGCATTTTAACTCTGACCATGTTCAGAAAAAGTCATCCTTACTCCCTATTGCCCTGTTTTTTCGGTCTCCATGAGATCAATATCCAGGGCATAATCAAGCTGTCTCCTTTCTATGACTATTGTTAGCATGAGGCTTTCAGAATGGACTATGGTTAGTGTGGCATCTGAGCCACAATGATGTAAAAGAGCCTTCTTTACAGGTCCTCTAGGTTTCTGTGTAGTATGTTCATGAGAATTATTTGAGTTGTTTTTAACTTTGTGGGTGTTGTTCAGGATGGGTGGGTTGTTTCCATAATGAGTCTTATTGTCAGTGTCTTCTGAGCAGAGCACAGGTGAGGCATAGGCCAGTGCTTCAGGCTTATTGGGTGTTCTTGTTATGTCTCAGACCCACTGACCTATCTAGGTTGTTCAAGTGTGAAGATACAACTGAAGAGGGGTCTTGTAAGCCCCACTCAACACCTCCCACTTGTTGTTGGGATGTCAAGAAAAAATGACATATGGGTATTTAGACACCTCAGGGGTTAGTGGCACCTGTACAGAATTCATTAAGCCATTGTGTTCCACATAGTGGGGTACAGAAGGAACCCTGTAGCAACCTTTTGTGGCTTGAGGTGTTGGTAGCTAAGTAGTACCCTCCTCTTGAGGAAATAAGAATAACCTCAGAGAAAAGAATTTCTTTTAATAAAAGTAAAGATGTTTGTCTTGCTGTGAATTTCTAAAATACTTCAAAGGCACAGTATTCTAAGTCACATACACACACACACACACGCACGCACGCACACACACACATTCTAAGCTTTGAAACGTATATTTCTTCTTCAAAGATCTATGTAGTGTTAAGTGAGTTTGGGGAGAATGTATTACCATCTCGGTATCATTAGTGATGGAGAATTGATTAAAAAATATGGAAGTGTATGTAATGAATGATTAAAAGTGAAGCATAGAAAACCAATATAGGTATATTTAACTAGTGAATGAGGAGAGATTTTATCTATCGAAATGTATTCTCTGAATATTATTATTTTAATAGAGAATATATAAAGAGATTTTTCTTGTATATTTAGTTTGCTTTAGGAAAGAGAGTGAGAGAGAGAGAGAGAGAGAATTTAATCCAGGTTGTGGCCAGCTTGTTCCAGTTAGTTATAGCCTTGCAGATCGTGCTATTTGGTTAGATGATCTTTTTGGATTTCATAAGCTGGGTCTACTTACATAGTTTGATTAATTTTTTTCTTTTGCAGCCACAAGAACTCTGAATCATACACAATCTTTACTATTTTCAGAAGACAGTAGGGATTTGACAACAGTATTTCAAATTGCTTATAAATCAATATAAAAGGCTTGCTAATTTAGCTTTCTTTGGGAATAATTTCCAGTTATAGGTGGAATCACTTTATTATTTTTTTTAAATGTTTTATTTATTTCTGAGAGGAGAGAGAGAGACAAGGTGAGCAGGGGAGGGTCAGAGAGAGGGAGACACAGAATCTGAAACAGGCTCCAGGCTCTGAGCTGGCTGTCAGCACAGAGCCCAATGCGGGGCTCAAACCCACAAACAGTGAGATCATGACCTGAGCCGAAGCTGGATGCTTAACCGACTGAGCCACCCAGGCGCCCCTAGGTGGAATCACTTTAAAGTGTGTCTCATTTTAACATAACCCGTTATAGCAAATATTCTCTTGTGTATGTTTTGTTAGTGTTTAGTATACAATGCCGACTAGTGTAGATTGCAAGTCTCTTTCCTATAAAATCAAATGTTATGACTGGCCTTAGGTATTACATTAAATTTAAACATTAAGTCATTATGCCATTAAATCACTAAATCATGAACTCACATTGATTCCATCTTGGAGAGTCTTTATTTCCTGAAGCTTTCTGTTTCAAGCTGGTGAAGTTGGGTGAAGAATGCTCTAGTATTGATGTAGCTGAGGGTAGCTGGTGGAGAATGATGCTCAAATAAAGCATCAGAGAAGAAGTAAGTACCAGAAGAGGTTGTACTTCTGGTTCCCAAAGTCTTGGACTCACCATGTTGGTGACCTAACAGGTAAGATTGGTCCCACTGTCCTCATAGGGTTTCCCTGTTTAGATGAATAATGACCTTCAATAGCTAGTGGAGAGTCAATGTCTAGGTTGTTTTTTGATTTTATTTCTTCTGAAAGTAAATGGCTCTGATTCTAGATTTTAAAAGCTGTCTTTATTTCAGTTGAAGCAAACAAGATCAGTTTGACTGGGATCAAGAAAAGAAGTATATAATTTATAATATCTGAAGCAAATTTCTTTCCTGCCACTTCCTGAGAGTGGACAATTGCTATTTAAAGAAACATTTTTCATGAGCATGTTTTACCAGAATGTGAGTATAAGCATAGTTCTGTCATATGTCACCAACCCATTAAGCCAGTGTCAAAAGACTTTTCTCAGTGTTAAATACTTCTGTACTGGTTTTTCATTTACACCTAGTTTCTCTGCTGAAAGTTATTTTTCTAAGTGTGAGTGGTTGCACATTTAGATTAAATTCATTCTGCCTAAGACTGTGTTCATTAAGGGTTCTCCCTGACCAGGTTTGCCCAGCCTTGAGATATGATATAATGCTCATCCATTGTATGATTCTGTGGATCATCCTGTCTGGAAGGGTTCTTTCCATCAGATAATAAAATATTTGTCGAGATTGATTGAATTAATGTGATCTATATACAGTGTACTACAGACACTTATTTGTAACACAGTATAAGGTTAGATAATGTTTTTGAAACAAATTGCCAGCTCTTTCTTCATAAAGATAATTCCAAACCATGGGGAAAAAAAGCACAATCATAATCTGAGCCAAAATAAAGAGTTGGAGGAGCCACCCAGGTGCCCCTGAGAGGTATTTTTTAAATTCTTCCCGGTTCTAAGAGCCTTTTTGATAACACCTTTATAGAGATATAATTCACATATAATAAAACTCACCCTTGTAAAGTGTGCAATTCAGCATTTTTAAATATATTCAGAGTTGTGCAAGGATCACTATCTAATTTTAAAACATTTTCATCACTCTTAAAAGAAAGTCTGTACTCATTAACATTCACTTTCCATTTTATGAAATGTTCTGGACATTTCATAGAAACGGGAATATACAGTATATTGCCCTATGTAAAAATACAGTGTCTTCTATGTTGTTCAGATTCTTTTCTTTGTGCCCCAGTGCTACGTCCTGGGATTTCCTTTTATATTCATGAATCACTTATTAATCAAGTGATTCCTGTAGAAGATTTTATTTCCTCTAAACAGGCTATGGAAAGAGGCGAACTACTTTACTTGTTAATGATGATGCCTTAGAGAGACTCCACACATTGTGACTGTATTTTTTCTGAGATCTTTATTTTCTTTGTAGAAATAAGAGTTTTCTGTGCTGATGGACTGAGAGGGGCAATTAAAACTCTTCATTGGTGAGAAGAGTCATTTTCTTTCTTGAGTCGATGCCATAAACAGATTTTGTCCCTCTTTGCACACCACTCTGATATGTTTTATAAAGCTCAGAAAGCCTTCTTCAAACAAGAATACCTCAAAATCATTGCTTAATTAGTTCATGCTCCATATTGTGTGGGCTTTAAAGGTCAACTTTCCCCAACCTTTTGGAAAAAAACTGTACCCAGCATTTTTTTCTATGTAGTCTATGATGACATTTGGTTTATGCCAGTTATTTTCAGTTATTTAAAGAAACTTAAACTTTCTATTTCTTACTCATTAGGGGCCAAATATGCCTTTTGATAGAGTTTTGCTATATTTGTCCATATTTTATTTGGTGAGGGAACATCTCAGGAAGCTTCTGGAAGACTTGATTGAAGTGCAGCAGTCATGACGGTGGTCAAGGAAATTTCACAGCACATACAAAAATGTAAGTTGATGCAACCATTATGGAAAACAATATGGAGTTTTGTCAAAAAGTTAAAAAGGCCACAACCATAAGATCCAGCAATCTCCTTTCTGGGTATATATCCAAGAAAAATAAATCAATACTTTGAAGCGATATCTGTACTCTCATGTTCATTGCAGCATTATTCACAATAGCTAGGATATCTGGTCATTTGTGACAAGATGGATGTACCTGGAGGACATTATACTAAGTGAAAAAAGCCAGACACAGCAAGACAAATACTATATGATCTCACTTCTGTGGAGAATCTAAAAAGGTTGAACTCACAGAAGCAGAGAGGAGAATGGTGGTGGTTACCAGAAGTTGAGGTGTGGGGGTTAGTCAAATGCTACAGATTTGCAGTTGTAAGATTAATAAAGTCAGGTGTTATAATGTACAGCATGGCAAGTATAGTTAACAATACTGTATTGTATACCTGCAGTCTACTAATAGAGTAGATCCTAAGTGTTCTTACTACAGAGAAGAAACAGTAATTATGCGAGGTGATGGATGTGTTCATCAACTTGATTGTGGTAATCATTACCTTACACATATACAGATTTTATTTGTCCATCATACCTCAGTAAGCCTGGGAAAAAAACCCAAATCCAGTGACTGCACCGGAATTCAGGTGTTTCAAAGTTAGCAACAGCAGACGCTGGCAGCACTCTAAGTACAAGATGCGTGCAGACAGTGATGTGGGATAAGTGATCCTTTCTGAGGCCAGTGGCATGTGGTGATGCCCTTAGGGCCCTGGAAAGGAATATGAAAGTAAGGCTGAGTAGCTTTCTGCGTCTTTTTAAATTTGTTTAAGCAGTAAAAGAGCCTGTCCGAGATGTCTTGTAAACTGAAGAGTATGACGGATGGAGGACTGAGGAAAATGGAAAAATTCAGAAAAGCGTGATGGGCCTAAATTAGATGGTAATAGGTGACCAGTTTGAACAGTGTCCCTCTATGAGAGCAGATGACCAAGGACTTTGTGGGTAGGTTGATGGGGCCTTTGGATAGACAGTCTATTAGAGTGATCTTGGAAAGTGTCCCAGAGTGTACTAAGTTGGGATTCTGTTAGTTGAGAAATGAAGTTTTAAAATATTCATTGTTTAAGAAGAAGATGGTACCAATGAGAAGGATAGAAAGTTATGAAGATGAATAAGAAATACTGAGATATAACTGAGGATAATACCATGGAGGGTCATTATTACATTTCCTATATGGTTCTGCAAAGTATAAAGGTTACATTCCAAGATGATGGGTACACTGCACTGACCTCATATAGAGGCTTGTTCTTCAGTACTTGAGTGTTTTTGTCTTGTTGTTTGGTCTCAGGTAACCAAGTGACCTGACCTTTCCTTGTAATACTTAATATGGTTCTCTTACATGGAACTCAATATTAATCAGTTAATACTGATTATTAGTATATTGGTTATTTTGAGTCTCATGTTGAGAGTTACTCTTGCTTACATTGTGGGACAAGAGTAATTAAAGAAGACCATCTGTTAGGATTCATGTAGAAAATACTAGAACTTCCATTTAAACCTCTTATTTATTACATATGTGAGAAAGAAATTAAGCTTTACTAATATCTAATATACAGATTGGCACCAGCTCCTTTCCTTAATGTATATATCACGAGTCATATGTCATATAGATGAGGCGGGAGGCGTTGGGTCTCCACGGTTCAGGATCCTCACTCTTGTGTCCTCTATGGCATGTGGTTCAGTTCAGATACACCTGGTTAAGGGATCTATAGATTAAATGGATTAATTAAATGTAGTGAAGAACTCTCACAAAATGAACAAGTGGCTTAAGAGGATTCTAAGCCAAGAATTTTGGATTGAAGATAAACTAGCAATGCCAGGGAACACCGAAGACATTGCAGTTGATCTCCTAGTTTTAATTTTAACTCTTTCTCAGTCATATCATAAAACAATTGCAGTTTGGAGCCATCAAGAAGAGTTTAAAAAACAAACAACTGTTAATGATCAATCTCATCGAAAGTTCATATTATGCCAAATAACAGTAGAGAAGCACAGTAGTATGTGTATATTTATAAATAAATAACTATGCATGTATTGGAAGTGAGTGCTCAAAATTCTTTTCCCCAAGGGGATGGATATGTGATCAAAAGGTTTGGAAACTGCTGCTCTTTATTTTTTTATTTTTATTTTTTTTAATTTTTATTTTTTACAAATAGTTTATTGTCAAATTAGTTTCCACATAACACCCAGTGCTCATCCCCACAAGTGCCCTCCTCCATGCTCATCCCCCCTCCCCCCCACATCCATCAGTCCTCAGTTTTTGTCAGCATTCAAGAGTCTCTCATGGTTTGCCTCTCTCCCTTTCCCCCACCATTTCCGCCCTTCTTCTCCCCCTTGTTCCTCCGTCAAGTTCCTCCTAATCCTCCTATACGCACAAACATATGATATTTGTCCTTCTCTGCCTGACTTATTTTGCTCAGCAGAACACCCTCAAGGTCCATCCATGTTGCTACACATGGCCAGATTTCATTCTTTCTCATTGCCATGTAGTATTCCATGGTATAGATAAACCACATTTTTTTGATCCATTCGTCCGTTGATGGACACTTAGGCTCTTTCCATGTTTTAGCTATTGTGGAGAGTGCTGCTATGAACATTGGGGTACATGTGCTCCTATGCATCAGCACTTCTGTATCCCTTGGGTAAATTCCTAGCAGTGCTATTGCTGGGTCATAGGGGAGTTCTATTGTTAGTTTCCTGAGAAACCTCCACACTGTTTTCCAGAGGGGCTGTACCAGTTTACATTCCCACCAAGAGTGGACACTGCTGCTCTTGATTAATTCTGTAGCAGTGATACCTCAAGCATGTTTTTCAATCTTCTAACACCTATCTAAAATTAAGACAATACTTAGATATACAAGTCTCGGTTCTGTTAGAGAAAGTTCCACGTATGGTCTGAAGCCTTGACTACAATGAGACTAGTGTGGTTTTGTTCCTCTGAACTTCTTCTAGGCTCTGGATCACTTCCATTTTACTTCCCTACCAGCTTATACTGTTCTGGTCTTCCCAAGTGGCTTACTTGTTAGCAATAGCCCTCTCTTTTATGCTATCGTTAGGAAGACTATTTTTCAGTCTAAAAAGCAGGACAAGGTATGTAATAGTGGAACAGACAAAATCAGACATGTTTTGAAAATCTGGGATGTATGATTGCTATGGCTAAAAGTGTTAGTATAGTGAATGCCTGGCAAATAAAACTCCAGATTATTCTGTTGATTGTCTGAGATAAGTCTTTTCAAACACTAGGTTATGTGGAAGGATTGGCTCTCTGTGCTGCCTTTGTTAAACACTTTATGCACTGAAACTTCAGTGCAGTAACCATCCAGTTTTCCAGGCTTGTGTTCAATTGGAATATGACTCACAATGTGTAAATGAGGCAGTAATCATGTCTGTACTTTAAAAGGTGCTGGATCTGAGATCAAGACAAATTTGGCATGTTTTACATCCTATGTTCTTAATGTTTGATTAGAGTTGATTACTTTTCAGTTCCACCAGGAAATGTAATTGGGTAGACATCAGCAATTTGGTTTTGTGTGTTTGTTTTGGTGCATGTGTTTTTATGTAGATGTTTGTGTGTTTTCAGTTTTCTTCCAATACTTACCATTGTAAGCAGACACTAAAAAGGAAGATAACTTCCATCCTACCATGATGGCTTCCGTTGTGGATGTAAGTAGTTTCTCTGTCTCAGATTCCTGCCCTTTCGCAGCTGAATTATTGTAGTCCTTTCAATAGCTTCTTGGTTGTTTGTTTTACAACCAGTCTTCTCCATTCACTTTTTAAATCATACTTAGCTTTTAGGATGGCTTAGAAAGAATGTTATTTAAAAAAAAAATTTTCTCCAGAGATTGTTCTGTACAGTGGAAGTTTCTTTGTTAAACAAATTTTGTTTAACTTAATCAATTCTATAGTAGAAAACTATAATGAATTATACCAGATAGGCAATAAGCCTGAGGCGTATCTTTGAAAGAATTCAGAATCCATTGTTCAAAGAGAAGTGTCAATTTTAATTTAATGAAGACTCCCTGACTTATAACCAGCAGGTTGTCTTTTTCATTTTATTTGTTATGAATGATGTTACAGATTCACTAAATAGGTTTCCTTTTCTTTTTTGTGCAAATAGAAACTAACTGAATTAATAAATGTCAATTGTAGTAGGTTCAGATTGATCAGGCACAGATCACATTTGGATAAATCAAACAAGGTTTATTTATCTAGAGGTTATACAAAGAAGGCATAGCAGTATTATCCAGATCACCTAAAAAGGACCTCCCCAGCAGGCACACGATTGTGGATGAGAAAGTCCAGTGACTGTTGGTTACATGAAAACTCTGGAAGCTCAGTGCTTCCTTTCCTTTTATATCTGAGGATGGAGCAATTCTGCAGATAAACTTTGGTTATAAACACTCATTTGAGCCAAGTGCATCTCACCCATGCTGGTGTTAAGATATATACAGAAAGTCCTCCTGTGTGTGGCTCAGTAAAGCACACTTAGGCTTGAATACAATGTTGATTTATCATCTTCGGCCTCCCCAGGCCCTCACAGCCCAGGCTTCTGGTTTTCCTGAACTAAGGGCTGCAAAACAATGATGGGATATGTTACCCAGACAACTCCAGACTCAGGCTAACAGCCCTTGAACATGTAGTAGGGTGATCCTGCACATGTCCATCAGCCAAGAGGAAAATTCAGGCTACCTGTAATCACTCCGTCAAGAGAGATCCAGCATTTACATTGTGGGAGGTACTTTTTCCAGGCATTTCCAAAACAAAATGGTATACTAGGATACCATTTAGTAATTTGTTTCTACCCTAGCAAAATCCTATAAATACCTTTCCATATTAATAAATATTGATCTATGATTATATAATGATTTTAATCATTATATAATGTTCTGTGATACAGTTTTATAGTACCATTTAGCCAGTCAGCTATTGATGGACATTTATGTTGTTTTTATCTTTTAAGTATAAAAATGCTACATTGAATCTCCTTGTAGTTATACCGTTTAACTAGCTATGTGGTCTAATTAATTTCTTTCTTATTTCCTATCAAATTTTCTTACACATTTTGTGTGAAGTCAACTCAAGATGTAATGGCATTGTTAGATATTTCATGAAGGATGAATTGTAACTCTAGACAGTTTGTTTAAATAACTAGTGTTTAGAAATTGGCGCCTGGGTGGCTTAGTCAGTTAAGTGTCTGGCTCTTGATTTTGGCTCAGATCATGATCTTATGCTTCATGAGACTGAGCCCCGCTGTCAGTGCAGAGCCTGCTTGGGATTCTCTTCTCTCTCCCTCTCTCTCTGCCCGCGCCGTGCCCTGCTCTTTCTATCTCAAAATAAATAAGTAAATATTAAAAAAAGAGAAATTGGCTAAGGGAAGAGAGTAGTCTGAACTAAAGATAGTTTAATCAATGGTGTTTAGAGCAGGGAGGATTCTTTTTTTTTTTTTTTCTTTTAGGTCAAGTTCAGATTAAGTACAGTTAAGTACAGAAAAATTTACCTCATTTTAGGTGAATGGTTCTATGAATATAAATAAGTGCATATAGTAGGTAACTTTCTTATTGAGCCTTTTCCTCATCCCAGAATGTTCCCTCATGTCTCTTTGTAGTGATTCTTCTCTCCCAACCCCAGCCCCTGGCAACCACTAACTAATTTTCTTGTTACCTAGTTTTGTCTTTTGGATATGTGATTTAAGGGGATCCCACAGCTTGTAACTTTTTCAGTCTGGCTTCTTTTCGCAGCTCCAATGCACACTGGAGTTTCATCCATAACACGGTACATGCCAGCATTCCTTTTTACCTGCAATTGATAGACATTGAGTTGTTTCTGGTTTTTGGTGACCCTGAATAAAGCTGTTAAAACCATTTACATACAGGTTTTTATGCGGACATATATTTTTATTTTCTTTGGAAAACCTTAGGAGTAGGATTGCTGGAATGGATGCTCAGGGCAGTTTTGACTTGATAAGAGCCCACTCAACTTTTTTTGCTATGATTGGACCATTCCGCACAACCCCCAGCAATGTATGCATGTTCCAGTTTCTCTGCATCTTCACCAGCACTTAGCATCATCAGTCTTTTTCTTCCTTTCTTTTAAAATTGCAGATATTGTGGTAGGTGTGTAGCTATATTTCACTGTGGTTTAAATTTGCATCTCCCTAATAGTAGAAGATGTTGAGCATCTTTTCATGTGCTTTTTTGCCCTCCATATGTCTTTCTCGATGGAGTGTTTGCTCACATTTTTCTCATTTTTAAAAATGGGAGTTTTAAAAAAATTATTGAATTTGGAGTGTTATTCGAGATACAAGTGTTTTCAAACACCATTCTTTGCAAAGGCTGTTAGAGAAAAGCACTATGAAAACGGTGTAGTAAGACCTCCAAAAATCTCCTCTTCCACAGAAGTAGCAAAACACGGGCAAATTGTTTAAGAAAAATGGTTGGATCTCTATAACAGTGAGCTCTGTGGCATTTTAACTTGCTCTATTCCCATCCCATTTGCAGTCTTTGCAGGAGCCTTGAAAACCAGCAGCCTCACAAGCATGGTAGTTAGGGAAACGCAGCCTCACACACTGAAGAGGAAGAGTAAAAGCCTATCCCCAGAGAATTGTCAGTATTTGACCTGTCTGGCAGCTCCTTGGAAAAGACCACTTCACAGAGGTTGTCTCTATTTGATTTAACTCTGAGCTTCCTTAGTGGAAAAAAATCCTTTTTCTAGGATGTTTGTCAAAAACAAAATAATCAGCAGCAATTGTTTAATGCTTAGCTGCCTGAGAAAATAATACCAGTTGGGACAAACAAGAGGCCAGACAAAAAAACTTAATAGTAAAATGTGGGAAATGAGATGAATGGGGGGGCTTGGGAAAGTTCAGACATTCTCGAGGTTGTAGAAGGTTGTGCATACATACTAGGCTGTGCGGTGCCCAGAAAAATGTGGGAACATCCTAATTTTTCACCTCTGGCTGACCTTGACCCTCTGCACAAACAGGAATTAAGGGCTGAGATAGATTGCAAACTGCCAGTGTTGAAGTCTTACACAACACACACACACACACACAGGTCCCTATGCAAAGGCTGTGAGACTTACTGATTCAGAGCATTCAATGAAATTTCTGTTCAATCCTAAGCTGACTACTAAACTAACAGAGCAGAGACTTCAGGAGCTGCTTGTGACAAAGAATTCAGGCTTTGCAGAATTTACAATGCAAGGAGTCACTAAACAAACAACAGCAGCAATAACAAAAACGAGCAGCAAAACCAAAACTCCTTGTGTGTGTGTTGAGAGGGGATCTTATTTTCAGAGTTGCCACACTGTATTATTTAAGATGCCCAGTTTTCAGGATTCCTGGGTGGTTCAGTTGGTTAAGCATTAGACTTTGGTTTTGGCTCAGGTTGTGGTCTCATGGTTCATGAGTTTGAGCCCTGTGTAAAGCTCTGCACTGACAGTGTGGAGCCTGCTTGGAATTCTCTCTCTCTTCATTTCCCTCTCCCCTCCGCCAAGCTTTCTCTCTCTCTCTCTCTCTCTCTCTGTCAAAATAAATAAACTTAAAATGTCCAGTTGTCAACAAAAAATTATGAGACACATAAGAAACAGGAAACTATGGCCCATTCATAGGAAAATAGGAGCCATTAGAAACTCTTGCTGAGGACTTTACAGAACTACTTATAAGCCAACTAGACCTACCAGACACAAGCAGAACACTCTACCCCAAAATAGCAGAATACAGATTCTTCTCAAGTACACAGGAACATTTCCAGATAGACCATATGTTAGGCCATAAAACATGTCTTTTTTTTTTTTTTTTTACAAATAGTTTATTGTCAAATTAGTTTCCACATAACACCCAGTGCTCATCCCCACAAGTGCCCTCCTCCATGCCCATCCCCCCCCCCCCCCACGTCCATCAGTCCTCAGTTTTTGTTAGCATTCAAGAGTCTCTCATGGTTTGCCTCTCTCCCTTTCCCCCACCATTTCCCCCCTTCTTCTCCCCCTTGTTCCTCCATCAAGTTCCTCCTAATCCTCCTATACGTGCAAACATATGATATTTGTCCTTCTCTGCCTGACTTATTTCGCTCAGCATAACACCCTCAAGGTCCATCCATGTTGCTACACATGGCCAGATTTCATGGTTTCTCATTGCCATGTAGTATTCCATGGTATAGATAAACCACATCTTCTTGATCCATTCATCTGTTGATGGACACTTAGGCTCTTTCCATGTTTTAGCTATTGTGGAGAGTGCTGCTATGAACATTGGGGTACATGTGCTCCTATGCATCAGCATTTCTGTATCCCTTGGGTAAATTCCTAGCAGTGCTATTGCTGGGTCCTAGAGGAGTTCTATTGCTAACTTTTTGAGAAACCTCCACACTGTTTTCCAGAGGGGCTGCACCAGTGTGCATTCCCACCAACAGTGTAGGAGGGTGCCCGTTTCTCCACATCCTCGCCAGCATCTAGAGTTCTCTGATTTGCTCATTTTAGCCACTCTGACTGGTGTGAGGTGGTATCTCAGTGTGGTTTTGATTTGTATTTCCCTGATGAGGAGGGATACTGAGCATAGCATAAAACATGTCTTAATAAGACCCAGAAGTTTTCACTAGTGAATTCTATGAATGTTAAAGAATTAATACAAATTCCTCTTTCAAAAAAAGAAATAGAAGAAGATCACTTCCCAACTCATGCTATGAGGCCAGTGTTACCTTGTTACCAAACTCAGACAAAGACATCAAAAGAAAAGAAAACAGATCAATATTCCTTATGAATATAGTTGTAAAAATCTTCAACAAAATACTAGCAAACTGAATCTAGTAACATATAAAAAGAATAATATATGATGACCAACTGGGACTTATCCTAGGATTGCAAAGTTGTTCAATGTATGAAATCCAATCAAAGGAAACAATAGAGTAAAGAGGCAACCTAGGAAGTGTGGAAAAATATTTGCAAGCCATATCTTTCACAAGGAGTTAATTTCCAAAATATATTAGGAAGTCTTACAAGTCAATAGCCAACAAAAACAAAAACAAATAAACTCATTAAAAAATGGGCAAAGGACTTGAATAGACACTTCTCCAAAGAAGACATACAAAGGGTCAACAGGTATGTGAAAGGTGCTCAACATCAGTACTCATCAAAGAAATGGAAATCAAAACTGTGAAAAACCACTGCTCATCTGTTAGGATGGCTATTATTAAAAACAACAACAACAACAACAACAACAATAACAACCCAAAGAGAGCAAGTATTGGCAAAGTTGTGGTGCATCGAAATCCTTACACACTGATGATGGGAATGTAAAATAGTATGATTCAGAAATCACACTTCTGGATATATATAGGCCAAATAATTGAAATTAGGATCTTGAAGAGTCATATGCACTTCCATGTTCATTGCAACATTATTTACAATAGCTAAACCCAAGTGTCTATCAACGGATGAATGGTTAAAGAAAATGTTGTGTGTGTGTGTGTGTGTGTGTGTGTGTGTATAAAATGAAATGTTATTAAGCCTTACAAGTTGAAATATTACCATTTGCAATGAAATGAATGGACCCAGAAGACGTTATGCTACATGAAATAAATCAATCACAAAAGACGGCAAGTACATACACTTATATAAGGTATTAAAAGTATTCAAACTTACATAGGCAGAAAATAGAATAGTAGTTTCCAAGGAATGGTGGTGGGGGGGATATGAAGTTATTCACTGGGTATAAAGTTATAGTTATACAACATGAATAAGTTCTAGAGCTGTGTTGTACATCATAGTACCTCTAGTTAACAATATGGTATTGTGCTCTTAAAACTTTACTCAGAGGGTAGATCTCATTTTAAGTTTGTGACCACAGACAACAACAGCAACTTCCCAAAAGGGGATCTATGGAAAGCCCACAGATAACATCATAGTCAATGGTGAAAAACTAAAAACTTCCCCCCTAAGATCAAGAACAAGTCAAGGATGTCCACTCTCATCACTTCTTTTCCACATTGTACTGGAGGTTCTAACCAGGTCAATTAGGTGAGGAAAAGAAATAAAAGACTTGCAGATTGGAAAGCCTAATTTTCTAACTCTATTTTCAGATGACATAGATGATATGATCTCATATACAGAAAATTCCAAGGAACACACACAAACACACACAAACATACATTTAGCACTAATAATGAGTTCAGCAAGATTGCACAATATAAGAACCATATATTCAAATGAATTGTTATTCTGTGTATTCACTAGCAAAGAACAACCTAATTGAGAAAACAATTCCATTTATAACAGCGTCAAAAAGAATACAATGATTAGTAATAAATCAAACAAAGTCAGTGTAAAACTTGTACACACAAAACCAGAAAGCATCACTAAAAGAAATGAAAGAAAACCTAAATACATAGGATGGCATCCTATGTTCATTGATTGGAAGAGTATTGTTAAGATAGAAATACTCTTCAGATTTACCTGTAGATTTAGGACAATCCTTAACAAACCCAGCTACCTGTATAGAAGAAACTGATAGGCTGATCTGAAAAGTCCCATAGAAATGCAAGCAATCCAGAATAGACAAACTAATCTTGAAAAAGAAGAACAAATTTAGAGCCTGGAAATTAACCCTTACTTTTATGGTCAATCGATTTTTGACAAGTATGTCAAAACAATTCAATGAATACAAAATAGTAATTTGTATATATGATGCTTAAACAACTGGGTATTCACAAGCACAATAATGAGGTTAGACCTTAACAGGCATTGACAAAAATTAACTCAAAATAAATCATAAACCTAAATGTAAGTGACAAAAATGTAAAACTCTTAGAAGAAGCATGGAGCAAATCTTTGTGAGCATGAGTTGGGCAATGATTACTTAGATATGACAAATGATAAAAAAATATAAATTGGATTTCATAAAAATTGGAAGCTTCTTTGATACTGTCAAGAAAATCAAAAGAAACCCACAGAACTGATAAAATATTTGTTTTTTTTGTTTTTTAATTTTTAATTTTAATTTAATTTTTTTTCTTACAACTAGTTTATTGTCAAATTGGTTTCCATATAACACCCAGTGCTCATCCCCACAAGTGCCCTCCTCCATGCCCATCTCCTCCCTCCCCCCACATCCATCAGTCCTGTTTGTTTCTCAGCTTTCAAGAGTCTCTCATGGTTTGCCTCTCTCCCTTTCCCCCACCATTTCCCACCTTCTTCTCCCCCATGGTAGAACTGACAAAATATTTGTAAACCATATGTCTTATTAGGGACTTATAGCAAGAATATTGAAAGGATTCTTAAAATTCCAAAATAAAAATGAGAAAGAGCCCTATTAAAATATGAACAAAGATTTGAGTAGACGTTTTCCCAAGAGTGATTTACAAATGGCCAATAGACACATGAAAAGATGTTTAACTTCATTAGTTTTCAGGCATATGCAGATCAAAACCACAATATGATGTTACATCCACCAGGATGGCTATAAGAAACAGAAAGGAAGAAAAGTAAGTGCTGGTGAGGATGTAGAGAAATTGGAACTTTCATTGCTGGCATGACTATAAATTGGTGCACTCACTTTGCAAACGGTTTTGCAGTTTCTCAGAATATTAAACATAGAATTATCATATGACCGAGTAATTCTACTAGCCATATACCCAAGAGAAATAAAAACATAACCAGACAAAAGCCTGCATATGTATAGTCATAGCAGCATTATTTATAATATCTGTAAAGTGGAAGCTACCCAAATGTCCAACTGATGAATGGATAATCAAAATATGCTCTATTCATACAATGAAATCTTATTCAATGATAAAAGGAATGACACACTAAAATGTCCTATAATGTGCGTGAACTTTGAAAAGATGCTAAGTGAAAGAAGTCACCCCATAGGACAATATACTGTATATTCCAGTTTCTATGAAATGTCCAGAACATTTCATAAAATGGAAAGTGAATGTTAATGAGTACAGACTTTCTTTTAAGAGTGATGAAAATGTTTTAAAATTAGATAGTGATCCTTGCACAACTCTGAATATATTTAAAAATGCTGAATTGCACACTTTACAAGGGTGAGTTTTATTATATGTGAATTATATCTCCATAAAGGTGTTATCAAAAAGGCTCTTAGAACTGGGAAGAATTTAAAAAATAGCTCTCAGGGGCACCTGGGTGGCTCCTCTAACTCTTTATTTTGGCTCAGATCATGATTTTGCAGTTGCGGGATTGAGTCCTGAGTCAGCTCTGTGCTGACAAAGCCTGCTTGAGATTCTTTCTCTCTCCCTCTCTATCTGCCCCTCCCCACTCTCTCTCTCTCTCTCTTACTCTCTCTTTCTCTCTCAAAATAAATAAATAAACTTAAAAATAATACCTTGCAAGAAAGAAAATTTGCCCTTTAAATGTAAAGAAACACAAGGGCATCTGGGTGGCTCCTTGGTTACATATTTGACTTTGACTCAGATAACGATCTCATGGTTTGTGAGTTCAAGCCCTGCATGGGGTTCTGTTTTCTGAGTGCAGAGCCTGCTTCAGATCCTCTGTCTTCCTCTCTCTCTGTCTCTCCTCTACTCAGACCCCCCCCCAACAATAAATAACAATTAAAAAAATATAGATGTACAGAAACATGGACATTGAGTCTCTGAGGAAGAATTACCAGACAACATACTACCTTGGTTTTTGGTTGACTTTCAATACAGAGCATTGTGGGAGTTACACACAACAAACAGTGTACCCAGAGAATCTTTGTCAGTGCATAAGCTGTAGCTTAAAATATGGACTAGACAAAGAAATTGAATCCAGAAATCATGTTTTGGACAAAAAACACTTGACAAATGATTATAGAAAATCATAGTGCCTTACACTCCATGTAAGAGAGTGATGGAATTTACTTTACCTCTTTCATCTTTCCACAAGAAGACAAAAAAGTGTACTGAGAAAAGGAACTCCCACTGGACTGTTTTATGAATGGCCATGAAAGGACCTGTTAAATCTTTCAGAGAATATATCTTCTTGAACATTTGCTGCAGTAGAGGAATGGTTACGATGATGAGTGAAAGAACAATGAACCATTATGAGAAGTAAGGTTGTCTAGACCCCTGAAAAGAAGTATTGGTCAAACTGCCTTAGTATTGTGACCGGGGACTCTCTAACAAGCTCCAAACCAGGAACAATAACCTAGTTTGTAGCCCTGTGTATAGGTGCTGCTTGTCACCAGAAGCTAAGGCCAGATGCCGGAAGTTTGCTCAGAGCAAGCCCCTCTGACCCAGTTTTCCTTAGGTTTGATGCAGTTCTGATGCTGTGCTAACCCCTCCAGATGGTCTTGGGATCATTATCATCTGATTGTAATAACAAAACCACACTAACCAACACCAGAACAGATTGGGCTGTGCCCACTGAAAGGAAGCAAGGAAGTGTCACTGATTCTGAAGAGCCTTTCCTTTCCTGGAAAAACCCTGAGGTCAGCTTGCTTACCAGTCCCTTCAATTACCCTAACCCCATAAAACCCTGACCGTGAGACTTAATGGGGAGAAATGTGCCTTGATAGCATACGCTCCTCTTGTCCATTCTCTGGTCACTAAATAAATTACTTGCAATCAAATACTGTTGAGTTATTTGACAAATGGTATTGAGTTGAAAAAAACATTACCACTCTGTAACAGTACAGAAATCCCAAGCTGAAAAGTTACTGTTCATCTATCGGAAAAATGACAAAGCCTGCTATGAGACTGGCTGGTGTAGTCTCTCAACAGAGGTAGTCTCAGTTCTTGATGTTTGTCATGGGTTAGATAGGAATTGCCTTATACTGTTTAGATCTAGAACCATCAGGAAGGCTGTGCTTTCTGGAATAAGGCCTTGAATATCAGAGTTGAGTATGATGTTTCAGTACTGGATCCTTCTAAATTTGGAGCCCTTTCCTCTGTGTCTAACAGTATTTTGTCTGTTATTCCATGTACAAGATAGCTGTATACTGAGAGAAAAGAAGATAGAAAAGACAAAGAGCCCTGAATGAGTTGATAGTTAGTCGTTTTTAGTTTTATGTCCTAAAAAGGGCTTTTTGGACAGTGATAATTGTGCAGTAGTAATAATGACTGACATTTCTTGAGGTACTTGTACTTTCCATGAATTGTCCCATGTAATATTTATGACAGCCCTATAATATAGGTAGCATCATGATCCCATTTTATAATGGAATCTATACCCCTCCATGCCTCCACTCTTGATTTTGGCTCAGTTCATGATCTCATGGTTTGTGGGTTGAGCCCTGTGTTGGGCTCTGTGCTGACAGTGTGGAGCCTGCTTGGGATTTTCTCTCCCCCCTCCCCCCACCACTTACCCTCTCTTTCTCTCTCAAAGTAAATAAATAAAATAAAAGCACATTATGGTGGAAAAATGCAGCAAAAGTTCTAGTGTGACAAAGTGTGGTTTGGGGGCATGAAGTATGTGAGAAGCGATAAGGGGGAAGATTGGAAGGATGTATATGGATGAGAATATAGAAAGCCTTGAATGTAAAGACAGGAATTTGGACTTAATTTTACCTGCAATGGGAAACATGGGAAATTTTGGTCAAGGTCTGTGAATTCAGTCTGTCAGTAATAGTGAGTAAACTGTATTTATCTGATTAGAGGAATCATTTTGGAATACTTAGGAAAAATGTAAGTTCTTGAGCCCCTCTGTGGCACATTCTGATTTAGTAGGTGTTAGGCAAGGACTTGGAACCTTTATTTACAAAAAAAACCCCAAGCCCCCACAAACCCGTCATGATTCTCATAATCAGGAGTGTGTGGCCAACATTGAATTCAAGAAAGCCTGTTAGCAGGGAGAAAAGTCAGGAGCCCATTGCTGTAGTTTGGATGAGAAACAGAATGCAGATGTAGTGGTGCCCATATTGATTATACTGGAATGGGTAGACTCAATAGCTACTGCAGAGGTAGAGTTCACTGGGCTTAGTGCCTGGAAATGAGAGAAAATTAAGAGACAAGGACTAAAAACATTTTTTTGCCTGAATTTCTGGAAGATGTTGGTGTCATTAACCTCATTAGGGAAACAATTATTCAGCTTGAATATAGAAGTGCTGATTTTGAGATGCTCTTAGACATGCAAGTGGAGACTTCTTCCACAGTTGGAATATGGGTCTGCATCTCTGGAGAGGTTTTGGGAGTGGACATGTAGATTTGGGAGTCATCAGGAAGAAGAGGTAACAACTGAGGACATGTAATAGATACTGAAGGTTATGAGAACCATCCACAAAACCTTGGAGAAACCAGGAGAAGGAGGGGAACAATCTGGGAGCAGGGAAGATAAAGGAGTGCAGTGTTAAGAAATCAAGAGAGAGAAAGTTTTAAGGGAGAGAGTAGTCAACAGTGTTAAATGTTGAAGGCAAACACTTCTGTTTCATGATGTTAACCTTGTAATTTCGCTGACTTAATTCTTAGAGTTGTGATAGACGTGGAAAATTTTAACATGAAAGCAGCTAGATCAGTCTGATTGACAGGTAACTTTACAGAGGCACCAGAATTGTAATTCTCCCTCTCATAGTCTCTCAAGGATTAAAATTGTATATGTGTCTTTAATTGCCTGATTAATTCATGGTGGTTTATTTGTGTGATATACTTCATTCTTTCAATTGGCCAGTCATTTTTGTATATGTAGTTTTCAGTGCTTTCTTGTAATACTTCGAATTTATATAATTTTGAAAGCTTGTCCTATGAATTGCTATGCCATTTTATATCTTGCTGTTGTCATAGCAACTGGTTATAGTCACCTCCTTTTCACCTGAATCTCTCAGTCTGGTCACTGAAAATTACATGCAAATGTGAGCTTCCACATCTTATAGGAAGGATAGGATGAATGGGAGACTTCTGATTTGCTTCTTCTCTGATAAGAGGGTTAAAATTCAGAAGATGTGAGACCAGGCTCTGTTTTGCAGGTTAGAGAAAAGAGAGACCTTGACTGGAAGTGACAAACTGGCAGTAGAAAGGAAGGAGGAGATGGGCCTGGGGCCTAAGGAGGAAAGTAAGGGGGTAACAGGCCACCGTCCCAGACTGAGGAGTGACCTGGGACTTTAATGTGGCAGGAGTGTGTGGACTCCTGGGCTTATCCAGTCAGAGCCCTGAAAGTGTCCATCACTAATGCTGCCTCAGCTTGTGAAAACAGCCAGCACAGACTTGGAGCTGAAGGAAGCCATGATGGGCTGGGTCTGCTCTTATCACCACCTCCCACCAGGGCTGCAAAAGGCAGCGGAGGGTGTCTGCCCCGGGTGAAATTTGGAATATGTTTTCCTCTCGTACTATTTCTGAAAGCTGTAGGTACAATGACAATATTGCATTCGGCTACATTTGGAGTTTAATAGGCTTTTGTGGACCAGTCGGACAGGTATAATACAAAGATTTCAGCCATGGCCTTTGGAACCTTGTGGCTCTGAGTTTAAATTCTTGCAGGACAGCTTACTTTTTGTACAACCTTGGGCAAATTACTTAACCATTCAATGCTGCCGTTTTCTTACATATAAAATGGGCATGATTATATGTTCCTCATAGTGTTTTAATGATTTGCTGAGATTATATATATACAGAACACTGAGCATAGTGTTTAGCATATAATAAATGGATGAAATTGTGGTTAATGTGGTAAAATGTATTCTAAGTTCTAACAAATGGTTAACAAGGACTTCTGTTGTAAACAGCATCCACGTGCAGTGGTGAAGGGCCAGTTTGAGGCATGTCTATGTGTTAGACTGGCTTACACTTTGACAACAATTTAAAGGGACATTTTTATTATTCAACATGCATTTAGTAGTGACAAGGAAAACCTGACTTTCTTTGAGCAAAAGCTGACTTCCTCTTAACAAAAATTTCATACCTTGTTCTTTCTGTTCAAAATAAGAGGATTATTTGTGCTGAACATTACACAACATTTAAATTTATTTAAAGTGGTCTTATTTCTCAGTGTTCCAACATTTATACGTGGATAGCATTATCCATATTCATGAAGGACAGAGATGAATTACAGAGCTTCGTTTCAAAATCTTCCTAAAAGTATGTGCAGCCAGTCAAAATGATTTTTCATTACACACCTCTCCGGTATATGTGTTCCCTTTATTTTGTCTCTAAGTCATCTCATCTATAACAGTTAAAAAATTAACTGCTAACTCTGATTTTCAATTGTGTCTGTCTTCATGATTTACATAGTTCGTTTAGGTAAAGCTTAATTTCTAGAGGTGAAAATGGTAAATATCTCAGATTTTCAGTCTCTTTTCCCTTCCTTGTCTCCTTTTGAGATTGTTTCTGGATATTTGTGGAGAGAAAGGGAAGTATGATTCCATGTGGTGGGGGTGTCTATGGCCTTCATGCTCTCTGGGGCAGTGACCACCATCATCACCCTCTTGCTGTCTGCCCCACATGACTCACCGTTTGATTTTCCCTCTCTGCTGGGGAGAGGGAGTTCCACCCTTGTTTTCCTGGTGTGAAGAACAGACCCTAGGGTGACCCCCAATAATTCCAGTGTTCACATCTTTATGGAATCCCTTTTGTGGAGGTAAGACCTATATATTGCTTCAAATCAACAGAACGTAGCAAAGATGATAGGCTGTCACATGTGACCAACTTACATTATATGGTAAAGGTGAGTGGATTTTATGGATATTATCAAATATTCAAATATTTGATATTATCAAACTTTCAAATCAGTTGATTTTGAGTAAATCAGAAGGAAGATTATCCTGGGTGGGCATGATTTAATCAAGTGAAGGTGCTTAAAAGGACTGGCCTCCCAGAGGTCAAAGACCCATGCAGTAGAAACTCTCTTTGTGGATTTGACGAGGTAAACAGCTATGTTAACAATGCCCAGGTGGTAAGGAACGGTGTGTGGTCCCTAGATGTGCAGGGAACCTTAACCCAACAGCCAGTAAACAGTTTCGGGCTCTCTGTTCTGTGGCTATTGTGATGTGAATTCTGCCAACAATTTAAGTGAGGTCGGAAGCTGATTCTTTGAGCCTTCAGATGAGAATGCAGACTGCCAACACCTTGACTGTAGCCTTGTGAAACCCTGAGCAGGGGACTCTGTTCAGCTATGCCCAACCACGGAAGCTGTGAGATAAAAAATGTGCGCTGCTTTCATCTGCTGAATGGTTGGTAAGTTGTGACATGGCAACGGGAAATTAGTTCACCTGGAAAGATCTACCCTCTGCCTCCAGTGGTTTCATGCCTCCAAAGTTAGCTGTCTTTTCCCCTGGGAACTAACCTTCTGTGCTGCAGCCCTTGCTCACTTTAGGACCACTTTACACTCCACACGGTGCCACAAGAGAAGTGGGTAGAGCTGCTCAGAAATGCTAAACATTTGCCACTGTTTTTATCTGACCAACCTGCACTGACAAATTGACGTGGCAGCTCCCCACGTTGGTTTCAGAGCCACCCAGGGACGATCTTCTTCAGGAGTCCTAAACAAAAAACAGGGTACATTTTTTCTTCTGCCTTCAGTGTTATCTTTATTGGTCTAATGCATAGAAATCAGGGCACACAAGTTTTTTCTTTTCTTTTTCTCTTTTTTTAAATTTACATCCAAGTTAGTTAGCATATAGTGCAACAATGAGATCAAGAGTAGATTCCTTAATGCCCCTTACCCAATTAGGCCATCCCCCCTCCCACAACCCCTTCAGTAACTCTGTTTGTTCTCCATATATAAGAGCTTCTTATGTTTTGTCCCCCTCTCTTTTTCCATACCATCTTTGCTTCTCTTCCCTTGTGTTCATCCGTTCTGTGTTTAAAGTCCTCATATAAGTGAAGTTGTATAATATCTGTCTTTCTCTGACTAATTTTGCTTAGCATAATACCCTTTAATTCCATCCATGTAGTTGCAAATGGCAAGATTTCATTCTTTTTGACTGCTGAGTGATACTCCATTGTATATATACCACATCTTCTTTATCCATTCATCCATCAATGAACATTTGGGCTCTTTCCATACTTTGGCTATTGTCAATAGTGCTGCTATAAACATTGGGTGCATGTGTCCCTTCAAAACAGCATACCTGTATCTCTTGGATAAATACCTAGTAGTGCAATTGCTGGGCCGTAGGGTAGTTCTATTTTTAATTTTTTGAGGAACCTCCATACTGTTTTCCAGAGTGACTGCACCAGTTTGCACTCCCACCAGCAGTGCAAAAGAGATCCTCTTTCTCCACATCCTTGCCAACCTCTGTTGCCTGAGTTGTTAATGTTAGTCATTCTGACGGGTGTGAGGTGGTATCTCATTGTGGTTTTGATTTGTATTCCCTGATGATGAGTGATGTTGAGCATTTTTTTCATGTGTCAGTTGGCCATCTGGATGTCTTCTTTGGAAAAGTGTCTATTCATGTCCTTTGCCCATTTCTTCACTGGATTATTTCTGTTTTGGGTGTTGAGCTTGATAAATTCTTTATAGGTTTTGGATACTAACCCTTATCTGATATATCATTTCCAAATATCTTCTCTCATTCCATTGGTTGCCTTTTAGTTTTGCTGATTGTTTCCTTTCCTGTGCAGAAGCTTTTTATTTTGATGAGGTCCCAGTAGTTCATTTTTGCTTTTGTTTCCCTTAACTCCAGAGACATGTAGAGTAAGAAGAAGCTATGGCAAAGATCAAAGAAGTTTTTACCTGATTTCTCCTAGAGGATTTTGATGGCTTCCTATCTTACATTTAGGTCTTTAATTCATTTTGAGTTTCTTTTTCTGTATGGTGTAAGAAAGTGGTCCAGGTTCATTTTTCTGCATGCCCCTGACCAGTTTTCCCAGCACCACTTGCTGAAGAGACTGTCTTTATTCCATTGAATATTCTTTCCTGCTTTGTCAAAGATTAATTGGCCTTACGTCTGTGGGTCCATTTCTGGGATTCCTGTTCTGTTCCATTGATCTGAATGTCTGTTTTTGCAGGGCACACACTTCTAGTTCTCTTGTTCTCTCTTTTCTTCTTCCATGATCTCCTTGGGGAGGTGATACTGAAACTCCCCTCCTGTCCACCAGCATTACATTCTCTTCCTTTGATAGAGGAGTGAGGTACATGCTTTCATTATTAAACAAAGTTGTATTTTCTACCCAGTGGGAAAATTCTGTGAGTTTGCTAAATTGGAAACTCCAGGTTTGGTGGCTGACATATTAAAGGAAGAGATAAAAGAATTTATGAACTGTCTCATTCATTCATTCACTAAATATCTGTTGGATGTCTAAAATGTACCAGGCTCTGGTCATAGGGGATGCAGCAGTGGACAAAACAGAGAAAATACTTTATGGGATCAGAGTGAAAGCCTGATGTTCAAGGTTATTTCTTGCTGCATCATCTTATTATGTATATTAGGAGCTAAGTATTACTTTATTATTTCTCTTTGCATTCTTTTAGTAAAAAAAATCTTTCTCTGTCCCAGTTACATGACCATTAAAGTGATGGTCACATACTCAAAGAGGTAGAAGAAAAACCATATTAATAAACTTCAAAATATTGCCATAATTAAAAATGTTTAAAAATGAATTTTTTTTCTGGATTCAATGTTAGAAAGAGTTTTTTCTTTTTTTCTGTAATTCCTTTTTTTAAACTTTTCAGGTTTTTTGAGTAACTTTTCAAACAAGACAATGTTTGAAGACATATTAACATGTTTAGAATTTGGATAATAAAATGAGTGACATGTTTCCAGGAAACTGCACTTTGCCATTGAATGTTTGCTCAAAGTTTCAACTGATTGAGAGCATTGACTCTAAGCAGCCATCAACTGACAATTGCTAGTGTAGGTTGTGGTTGTACTGGGAATCTTGTACACACATGCTACAAAAACACTCCATAGGGGTCAGCTGGTACTGTTAACAAGTGTTTTTTTTTTTTAATTAATTTTATTAAAAATTGTACTTAAGATCATTAATTTGGCAGGAGTAAGGCCAATTTCCATCTCATTATTAACATAAGAAGTTAAATGAGAAGTAGAGATTGTTGGTACAATATGTTTAATTCATTCCGATGATGTTTTAGTGTCTGCTATGGGACTGTATTTTCGTGAGTTCCCCAGATTCATATGCTGAAACCCTAGTTGCTAATGTGATGGTATTTAGAGATAGGGCTTTTGGGAGGTAATACAGTTATGAGGGCAAACTCCCCTTCATGGGATTAGCGTCCTCATTAGAAGAGACATTATGGAGCTTGCTTTCTGAAGTGCCCTCTCCACCATACGAGGACCCAGCAGGGAGGCAGCCAGCCCTCTGCAAGCCTGGAAGAGAGTTCTCATCAGAATCCAACCACGTTGGCACCTGATCTCAGACTTCCCATTCTCCAGAACTAGGAGAAATAAAATTTTTGTTGTTTAAGCTCCCAGTCTGTGGTAACTTATTGTAGCAGCCTGAGCTGACTAAGGCACACTCCTCAAAGACTGGCGCTTGACTGAGCCATCCTTGAATTGTCCTTTGTGTAGCATGTGTGGTTAGGCGCCATCATAAGAGCATGTGAGAGAACTGTGGGTAGAGGTGTTGGGTAACCCATGTGGTGATTCCATTATTCTATTTCCTCTAGTCAGGGGTTAAACTAGGACATGAGGTCTGTATGTATTTATGGTTTTATTCCTAGTGTTCCTGGATCCTGTGTTATTTCAAGCAAAATAATAGCCTTTATAACCAGTCTAGTATAACAAGTTATAAGATTAGGATATACTTAATGAGAGAGAGATTCCAAAAGGAAAAACTGATGAAGATTCTGGGAAATGAACCCCCTTTCTTTACACCACCAGATATATTTTTTTCTTGTAAAGACATTAGAATGGCAGAATCAGGCCAGAGTAGTAATAAATAAATAAAGGAAGAAAGAAGCAAAGCACAGCCCAGTGCCACTCAGAAGATTTGGAACACTCTAATTCAATTATATTGTCCGCTCTTGGTGGAAAGTTCCAATTTTCATATTCCTCACTGGCACAGCAAGTGTGAACAGAAGGTAACCAAGGAGGCTTATGTGATATGCCAATGTGTATTTCCATCTGGAGTAATATGGCAGATAAAAAAGAGACTGAGTTGGTTTTCTAAATATATTATATCAATATCCCACCACTTGGGCGCTGTTAAAGAGAAATAAATATCTAGGGCACAGATGGAATGGGGGAAAATAACTGAATAAATAAAACAAAAAAGAGAGTTTGGTCTTTAGGTCTTTATTTTATTTTTAATTAAATTTTCATTTTTAACCCAATATTTAAAATCTATAGTTGCAAATAACTAGTCTCCTCCCAATATGAATCTTTTCTAAGCTCACAGTTTACAAAATACAAGAATTGTTAGAAGTCCAAATGGTGAGAAGTGTTGAAAATAGGTAATAACATAACACCTCAATGTTATGTGATATAAAGTTCCTTTGTGTTTTTTGGTGTCTAGGGGAGGTTTGTCTGTATTTTTTATTGTACATTGTTCAGAGAAGTGTTGGAATCCTAACTGGGTAGGGGAAAGTTTGAAGATCTGGTGATGAGGAGATAGATCGTGGGCCAACATAGATAAACTGGTAGTGAGACTAAAAGAGCCAAGATGGCAACCAACAGAAAGAACAGTTTCTCTGTTCCTTCTAGTGGAGAGGGTTTGGTTATTGATGTACCTCAGGTGGATAGCAGACACTAGTTCCAATACAGCCTGTGGTTTTCCAGAAGGGGTGGCATTCCAGGCCAAGTTTTAGTGGAGGAGAGCCAGCAACAAAAGAAAGAAAAAATGGCTGTTTGAGGAGAAGCTAAGAGAGAATTTATGGCTATTTTTTAAGACTTGGCATATACGGCAGAGGCCTGGCAAAGCTGGAAGAAAGAACACAGAAGCTAGTTTGCATAAATGTTAAGGGGGAAGAAAAGCATGTGGTCAAGGACAAAGAGAATGGTCTTTGCAGGCTGAGGTCACTTGAATTCTCAAGCCTGAGAAGCAGTGTATGCTCTAAATGTATGGTATGTTGATACAGAGCATTTTCACTATTTAAGTACTCATAACTGTGTAATTCCTTAGACTGTTTTATTATATCTTTTAAATGTGGCATTTATTACCATCATATTATTATGCATCTCTCTGTTTACTGTTGGTGTCCTTCTACTCGGTTCTTAAGGACAGAGATGCTTTTGGCTTCATTTATTTATGTGTGTAGAATGATACACACATAAAATGGATACTGAAATAAATGCATTTATATATAATTGTGGTTATATATAATTGTGGTTATATATAATTGACGGTCCTGGAAGTCCAATATTTGGAAGGGTCTGGGAAGGACTAGGTGGAGGGGCAGAAAAAATGTGAGTGTTAAGAGGGTGGTTTAAAAAGATGCCCGCAAACCATTTGCTATTCCTCCCTTCGGAAGGTGGAGTCTAACTCTCCTCCCTTGAGTGTGGGCTGAGCTTAGTAACTCCTAATAAATTGCCTATGGCAGAACTGATGGGTGTAACCTCTGAGGCTGGACCATAAAAGACACACTGTCTTTTTTCTTGTTCTTTGTCTAGTTCACTTACTCCCTGTTTGCTCATCCTGGCAAAAGCCACCTGTCGTGTCCTGAATGTAGTCAAGCAGCTCTGTGGAGGGGGCGCGAACTCAGGCTGTGGCAGCAACCCTACCAGTGAGCTTAGAAGCAGGTCCTCCAGCCCCAACGCAAGCCTTCTGCTGACAGCAGCTTGCGAATGTCCTTTATGCAGCTTTGTGAAAACCCCTGAGTCTGAACCAGCCAGCTGAGGGGCTCTGAATTCCTAACCCACAAAACAGAGATAATAAATGTTTGTTGCTTTAAGCCAGTGCATTTGGAGATAATTTGTTAGGCAGCAAGGGGAGGACTTTGCCACGCAGAAATAGTTCATAGAATTGTTACCTGGGAGATTTAAAAAAATACTGCATGAATGGAAATGTATACAGCTGTTCCTGCATATTTTTAATTCTGCTTCCCTTTGGTCTCCTTTTTTTTGTTTGTTTGAGAAGGCCATATTTTCACATTTTGACAACATCTTGCAAGGCCTACTACTCTGCACATTATCAGTGGTTAATAAATGATGATGACAGGTTTTACATTTTTATGATAAAGTTCTCAGATAGGATAGAGGGCAGTTTCTACATCAAGATGTCCTTCCCTTTTTCTATTCAGTTCCATTTGTATAGATCCAGATTTGTCATATCTGGGAAATGAAGAAACATGTCTGTGTGTGTGTATATGTGTGTGTGTGCGCTCGCGCACGCACGTGTGTGGCAGAAAACAACCTCTAACAACCATGTCATAGTGTCTTTTCAAACTCACAGAAGAGCTTGAAAACATGTACAAAAGCAGTTTTATTGCCTTGTGATCAATTAGTATTTTTTTCTTAAAAATTCGGTGAAAACATGGTCCTTTCGTAAAGGGATTTAATTAACTTCTGGCCAGAGGTGTTTGGTGCAGATATATGTTTTCTTTTAACTAACAAGTAGGGCATTTTAAAATTTGAGTGAGGAACATCAAGTGATAATAAGTCCAGATTTCCCTTGGATTTTTAAAGGAAAAGTGTCTAATTTCTTTCTGAGGGCTTGTTATGCTGTGATCTTTTTCTTAGCATTCAGAAATGGAAAACACTGATGAATTCATCTGTTTTAAATCTGGGCAGTGATGTTGGCTTTGAGGGCAGAGTAGGGTCTCACCTTTCATACCTTGCCCATATGTGACCTTGGGCAAATGATTTAGCTTTACTGATGCTTGGCGTTTCCAGCTGTTGCAAATCTCCCATTCATCCAATCTGACATTCCAGTGGACGAAGATTACATGATGATACATGTGCTGTATTTGAAACCACACAGAGATGGGATGTTAGCTTGATACTTAAAATGATCCCCAAGTTGGAAAAATGATTCTATTCCTAACCATGCTCCCACGTGTTCTCCGCCCCCCCCCCCACCCCCCCCGCCCTGTGTGAGGTAATCTGTAGTGGGTAAAAGAGTATGGCTTCATTATAGGCCAATAATTCAATAATACAAACACAATATGGAGAAAGCCTAAGTGGGCCAGCTGTGTCTTTGGGTTAGCGTTGGCTATTACCTGAGTGTGCCAGCAGTGGTGTGGTGTAAAAGGGCGCAGCGGTGTTCCTTCCAGCGCTCTCTGCATGTGTCAGGCATGTGATAGGGTGTGGACCTGATCTAGGTTTAGTTGTGTAATTTTGAAACTGTGGATAAATGTGAATGATCCAGAAAAGGTGTGTGTGTGTGTGTGTGTGTGTGTGTGTGTGTGTGTGTTTACACCAGGATGGTGTGGCTCAGCAGAGGTTAGATGGGGGACAATTATATCCAGGCAAGCCTGGCAAATCCAGATTTTCGAGGTGGAAGTGTGTTCTATGCTTGAGATGTCTGTCCTCATTATGGAGGAGATGAGGACTTCCCTCCCATCTGCAGGCTCATCCCTCTGACCAGATAGTAGTGTGATGCGGACTCAGGGGTGATGAGGCTGTCTTAGTCTTCAGTGGCTCTGGACCAGAGCAATGTGAAAATACAACAAATAGCACTAACTGACAATTTCTTGTTACTTAGGCTGTATCACGCAATGTTGCTATTTTTTTTTTTTTTTTACATTGATCACGTAGCTTGACACCCTGTACCTCTCTACCCTCTGCTTTGTGGTCATCTTCAGAGGGAAGTGGGGTCTGTAGCTACCATGAGAATGATGGAAATTACCTTGTTGTTCATCGCTTTGCCTCACTGACCCTAATTACCTCACTTTCTACTAATTGTTAGCATTCTAGAGCCCCTCTTTCCTTTGAATTTTCATCATTATTCACTGGAATATTTCTATCATTTATTTTTTTTTCTGCTTCCTCCTCACCCACCCCACAATAATTCATTGCCAGTGAACAAAGTCATTTAACTCAGATGACTCTATTGCATACATAGGCAGTCATTCATTCAATGTGTTTAGTTCTAGGCACTAGAGGGAGAGTAGAGAGTAGACAGACAAATATTCCTGGCCTAGTTTACATTCTGGTGGTGGAGGTGGGGGATAGATAATAAATAAAACAATAAAGTAAAAGATAGCACAAAAAAGGAGTGCCCTGGTGGCTCAGTCAGTTGACCATCCGACTTCAGCTCAGGTCATGCTCTTGTGGTCCCTGAGCTCGAGCCCTGTGATGGGCTCTGTACTGACAGTTTGGAGCCTGGAGCCTGTTTCAAATTCTGTACATCCCCCTTTTTCTCCCTCTCCCCCACTCACACTCTCTCTCTCTCAAAAATAAACATTAAGAAAATTTAAAAAATATAAAGCACACCAAAGAGTATTAGTACTAAGGAGAAGAGTAAAGCAGGGAACAAGAGTAACAGGTAGAGAAGGACATGCAGCATTAACTAGACTGTCCAGGGAGACCTTACTGATTCTTCTGAATAAATTTTAAGGGAGATGAAGAACAGATTATCGCTGTGACTACATTTGGGCCCCATTAGCCACTATTATTTTATTCATCTCATTTTGACTCTGTCTCATACTACAGAACTTTTCCAAATCCCTCTATAAGCTCCTGCCAAGTCTTTTATGAATTCAAGATGCTTCCTTCTTTACCTGTTAGGTCTGAGAGCACAGAATTTATTCTGCTGATATTTATTGAAAGCCAGTCAAACAGCATGATCAAATAATCCTGATCACTTGGAGTTTATGTCTTAGTGGCTTTGTATTCTAGCAGCATTAACTCCTCCCCATTCCTTTCTTCTTGAAAATGTCTCCATCATTATCTATTCTTCCACCAACCTTGCTCTGATTTATTGAGGTGTAATTGATAAATAAAATGGTAAGGTGTTAAAAGTGTACAATGTGATGATATAATATACAAATACAATGTGAAAGTGTTACCCCATCAAGTTAATTAACACATCCATCGCCTAACATTTTTAAGTATTCTTTTACCTACTACTTAAAAGAACGAAATCCTTTAACCATCCATCTGTCCTATTGATCTGAACTTCTTCTGGCTTCCTCTGAAATGCAGTGCTCTCAGTAATTGCCATTTTGCTTGTCAAAGCTTGTTTCCTGCTTCACTATCTACTCACTTTCCTACTACTTACAAATGTGTTGAGGACTCCCTCACTCCAAAAACACCTTGATTCTCCTTCCAGTGATAAGTATTTACTGCTCACTATCCTTTCATTGACAAGCATCTTGAAAGCTTTGCGTTGTTTCTCTTTACCACAATAATTTCAAATGGAAAATCAAAACACATGGATTATAACAAGAGATAATACATTGAAATTGAGAATGTTCTAGAAAATCTAGGGTTTGGGTTTACCACATGATTCCCATCTATGAATTAAGCCCACCCACAAGTTTACTGAAAACAATTCCTTAATAATTCTCGAAGGCCTTCTAGCATCAAATCCAAAGTAATTTTCTCATCTCACGGCCCTTGAACTCTTTGCAGAAATTTACAATTGTTGATATTTCCAAACTTTTTCTCTCAGTCTGTGGCAGAGAACTATCTTAATTTTCCCTCTCTTCTTCTTTCTTGTGGCTTCATCTTTCACTGGCTTCTTTCACTCTTATCCCACTAGAGTGCAGCTTCTTTAGCGTTCTATTCACAGACTCTTTTTCTCATCTATTTTTTGGCTTGATGAAAAAATCTAATTTTTAACTACTTGTTTGACACCCATATTTGCATCCACAGTTTCCAAATTTATATCCCAAGCCCTGACTCTCCGCTAGACTCAGGCCAGCATTTCTAACTGAACACTTGTACAACTTAAGTATCTTTAGCCCGACACCTCTGGGGTTAAAAGCACTCTTCTCAGTGGTGTCCTCCATCAAATCACCTCCTCTTTGTTCAGTCATCCAGGCTTGAGTCCTCAGTGGAATTTTTGACCCTATTCTTTGTCTTTCTCTCTACAACCTATCCGTTTGCCCTGATCATCTTACCACCTCTTCCTGGTGATCTTTCAGGATCTTGTTTGTTTTCTTCACAATTGGTAAATATCTTATTTGTTTGCCTTTATGCTTATGTATTTCCTTGCTGAATGTGAATTTTGTGATTAGGTACAGTATTTACCTTACTCAGTATTCTATCTCCAGCCCCTAGTACAATGGCTGGCATTTAGTAATTCTGAATGAATATCTTTTGAATGAATGAATGAAATCTTGTTGATTATTTCCGTAGGATGTTTCCAATTCCACCATTCCTTTGATTTGCCAGCCCTACAGCTTTAGTTCTGCTCTTGTTACTGATTGCTGAGATTTTTGCAGCAGCATCTTTAGTGGTCTCTGTTCTTTTTCCACTTCCTGAGCTATCCCTGCTATGGATAACTACTAGAATTCCTCTCTTATTTTTTTTTTAAAGGAAAGTTTTTCAAAAGACAATCATGTGGGAAGGAACATTAGTCCTCTTAGCTGATCATTAAAGGTTTTCTCTACTGAGTCCCAAATTACTTTTATATCACTGGCCCTATTAGTCCCCACGTATAGCTTTGTAGATCAAGAGCTTCAGGCATAGGACCAGTTACAAAACTTGTAGCTACCCTTGATAAACAGTTGTTATTCCTGGGAAACGGACTTTGACAAATATAGTCCCGAGGCTAACTGTTAATCAACTCTGTAGTTATGAGGAATTGGTAATGTAAGTTAGAACTTCACCTTCATATTCAGATGCTTCCTTAGAATGTATCTCAACAAGAATGGGAAAGGGTAGTATTGGAGGAGTAAATTGTAGATGGAGGGAGGGGTTATAAACCAAACTGCTGAATTGCCAGAGAAGGACGTGAACATATACTTAACTCCATAAGCAATAGGTGAAAGGGGAGAATCTGTGCATTTGGAGAGGTTGGTTGCAACAAGTGGACTCTGGGATAAACTTGTACGCTTAGCTGATTCTTTTCCTTTCTAAAATTATAGTTGTGAAACTCCATTTAATTTTGTTTATAGTAAAGTCACCTGAATCTGGATGGAATTAATGATTCGGCATATTGCTGATCAAATAGAGAGAGTCCCACTGGACAAAGAATAAATATTTGTTGAATGAATAGACAAATTGCCTGTCTAGGCACAATGTTTGACATAAGTGAAGAAAGATAATGTAACTGATGAGTAATTAACTTGTAATTTTAGGAAGGGTGGTTTAAAAACCTCCAAGTAATGTAGAGACTTTGTCACTAATACTTAGAGACCATTTATTGAGTGAAGTAAATGCAGGGAAGGACTGGATGGGCAGCAAGACTTTGAAAACATATAGTGCTGGTTGGAATTCTGATCTGCTATTTACTTTCTCTATGGTCTTAAATTTTTGTTCCTCTGCTTTCTCATCTGCAACATGGGTTTTCTAACCTTAAGATGATAAAAGTAAAGCACTCAATTTAGTGCCTAGTACTGTTCATGTCACCTTATATCTGGTCAAAGAAATGGTAACTAGTATCACTAGTATTTAGTAGATTCCAGAGAGCATTTTCCTGGAAGTATTCAAGAATATAAAAAAATTGAGAAATGAGAAGTATAGACTTCCTTATTTCCCTAGACATAATCTTGGTAATCTTTTATGGTCCGTAACAATTATGAAGTAACATTTACATGAAATACACAAGCCAGTTACAAATAATGTGTCATAATTATTGTTTTGGTCACTTTTGTTTCAAAATTTGGAGACATGGAATTAAATTGTGAGTAAAACTGCTGCTCGTTCATTGCACATAGCTAAGTGAAACAGCATTGTCAGGATGCTATTTATGTTGTCGCAGAAAAACAGTGGGATGTGGACAAGGGGTGGCTGCCCTGATGACATCCTATGGGATGACTTTCAATGGGTGTGGTTCATTTGTCGAAAGTTCTGATATTAATGACTGATTTTCTTTATTTCTCTTTCTATCTCTCTAATGTAGGGGATCGTTGGAAGTACTCGCTTTACTTTCATTCCAAAGAGTAATTGCTGAGTAAAGCTAAGTAATCCTGTGATATACAGTTTGAGCTGTTTTGGAGACATTTTGAAATATCTTTATTGAATGTTTATTCCTAAAGCATCTAATGTGCCTTAATAGCAAATAAATCACATTCACCTTAAAGTATGTACAAAGCCAGAAATCCCTCTACAAAGGCTCAAAATTTGCTTTACTTGTCTATATCAACCACTTTTCACTAAAAGTTAATGGTATTTCATTGACTTCCCAGTAAAGGTACTCTCTATAGATCATGCCTATACCAACAATATAATTTTATGTGTCTTACAGCTGAAACATATCAAGACTAATAGTTTTTTCTTTTACTGAAACATATTTGAAATCACAGAGCATTTTAAAATTCATGTGCTTTGAAGAATATTTAATATTATGCAAGGAAACTTCTATATTTCCATAGCATTCAGGATGTATGGAAGGCTATCTACCTTATTTGTTTCTTAAATATATATTTCTCTCCCAATTCATATCTGCTCCTTTTGTACTATTGTTTGAGGTTTGGAAAACATATCCTGATTTATGATTATTATTTTTATCAAGAAATTATGATTTTAAAAATGTGAATTCATAAACTAGGTATTTATTTTTAACCAAAGAATGCACTATAAACTGTATGATGTGATTCTGGGAGTCATAAGTCCTTGATTCTGGTCCTGCTTCTATTATATATTAGTTGCCTTAATTAAAGAAAATGGCCTAATTTATTTGTGTTTTAGTTTTCTAATCCATTCAATTGGGATAATGATAAATTTGCTTATTTACCTTATAAAGCTAGTATGAAGATCATATTAGAAATAATTTGGAAATGCTTTGTAAAATTTAGGTATAACTAAGTTAATGGTGTCATTATTATTTGTCTTTAAATATTTTCCTAGCTACATTGAGATATAATTGACATTTCAGATTGTGTAAATTTAAGGTGTACAATGTGATGGTATATGTTTATAGTGTAAAATGATCACCACAATAAGATTAGTTAACAAATCGGGGCGCCTGGGTGGCTTAGTCGGTTAAGCGTCCGACTTTCGCTTAGGTCATGATCTCGTGGTTCCTGGGTTCGAGCCCCGCGTCGGGCTCTGTGCTGACTGCCAGCTCAGAGCCTGGAGCCCGTTTCAGAGTCTGTGACTCCCTCTCTCTCTGACCCTCCCCTGCTCACGCTGTCTCTCTATCTCTCTCCTAGAAATAAATAAAACAATAAAAAAATTTAAAAAACAAAAAACAAAAAACAAATCATCACCTCAGATAACTGCCTTTTTTTGTTTTTGTGGTGAGGCCATTTATGATTTACTCTCTTAGCAACTTTAAAGTACACAGTACGGTATCATTAACTACAGTCACCATGCTGCACATTAGGTCTCCAAACTTATTCATCTTCTAACTGGAAGTTTGTGCCCTTTCTTTAAAAAAAATATATATATTTTTTGTGAGATGGGGGTGGGACAAAGGGAGAGGGAGAGAGAATCTTAAGCAGGCCCCATGCCCAGATCAGAGTCTGACGTGGGACTTGACCCGTGAAATCATGACCTGAGCCAAAATCAAGAGTCAGATGCTTAACTGACTGAACCACTCAGGCACCCCAAAGTTTATACACTTTGACCAATGTTTCCCTAGTCCCCCCACAGAACTTCTCCTAGCAACCACTCTCTGTTAATATGAGCTTGGCTTTTTTAGATTCCACATATAAATGATCATACAGTTTTTTTCTTTTGTCTGACTTATTGCACTTAACATGATGCCCTTAATAATATTCATTATCTATCAATCTATCTATCATCTATCTATCTATCTAATCTACCTACATATATGTCTCATTTATACATTTCACATACAGCTATATCTATCTCACATTTTCTTCATCCATTCATCTGTTGATGGATACTTAGGTTGTTTTCACATCTTGGCTATTGTGAATAATGCTACAATGAGCATGGGAGTACAGATATCTCTTTGAGATAATGATTTTATTCCTTTTTCCATTTTCCAGAAGTGGGATTGCTGGATCATATAGTAGTTCTGTTTTTAATTTTTGGGGGGAACTTCCATGCTGTCTTCATTAGTGGCTATAGTAATTTACATTCCCACAACAGTGGAGAAGCATTCCCTTATCTCGTCTTCATAAGCATTTGTTATCTCTTGTTTTTGCTTTGTTTAATTTTGTTTTTTGTTTTGTTTTGTTTTTTTGATACTAGCCATTCTGATAGGTGTAAGGTAACACCTCATTGTGGTTTTGATTTGCATTCCCCTGATAATTAATGATGTTGAGCACCTTTTCCTGTACCTGTTGGTTATCTGTATGTCTTCTTTGGAAAAATGTCCACTCAGTTCCTCTGCCCATTTTTAAATTGAATTATTATTATAATTAT